>NW_010272680.1:0-19563 GCF_000690775.1 Eurypyga helias
CTATGATTCTATGACATAAAAAAAATCTCCTTCCTCAGGACAGTTGGTCACCCAGCTGAGCAACCCTTGAAGTAAAGGTACTCTCTTCTTTCTCTGTCAGAGAGCATTTTTGACTGTAATACAGACATTTCTGCAATTACTCTTCATTCTTCCCTCAAATGTTAATTGAGACAGATAATAATATTGATTTTCCATTGTATGGGTGCATCATCAAGTATCAAACTCCAGAAAATAAGGACTATCATTAGATTCTATTTCTAATATTCCATTCCATTGTACATCATACTCAGTACATAAGCTAGGAGGTTATCCTTTGCTAGCTTGCTTGTTTGTTAGCTAGATTGTTCATTTAGCTCACTTGTTAGCTCGCTTGTTTGTTACCTTGCTAGCTTGCTCATTCATTAGTGAGTTGGTGGGTCAGTTGGCTTTCTCACTCGTGCTGTCACTCGTGGGGCTCATTTGGACTCTGCTGCAATAGGTTTTGGTCTCTGGCTCTCAGACTCTCTGTCTCTGACTCTCACTACTCAGGACCTGGCTGTACCTCAGTCAGTGAGTGTAAGCAATTGTATCATATGGTTTTTTTTCTATTATTTTAAGTACTTATTAGTAGTAGTATTGTTAATATTTCTAGTATCACTATACTATTCATTAGTATTTAATTTCTCAATAGATTTTATCTCAATCCATGAGCCTTCTTGTCTTTTCCTCCAATTTTTCTCCTTCATTGGAGGGGGGAGGTGAGTGAACAGCTGTGTGGTACTTAATTGCTAGCTGAGGTTAAATGACGACACTCAAGTAGAACCTACAAACTGAACAGTCTTTTGACCTCATCTCAGTTATATTGTGAGTTGGGTCATGCTGACAACAGTCAAGGTTTTCCCAATAAACAGCTGTCTCCAAGGATGACAGAAGGGCTCATGCCGTACTCCTAATTCACCAGTAACTCCAAAAAAAAATACACAGGGAAACAAAAGGAGAACTGGACTAAGTTTTCTCCCCTGACCACAATTTCTGCAATTTTTGGAATTGCCTGGTCTGAACACTTACACCTTATAACTCTTACGTCTGTAATAAAATCCCATTAAGTCTTAAAAAAGAAAATTTTCTTCACTTCTAAGGGCATGCATTAACACTGGGATATTGCCTGCAGTGAATTCAACTTTGCTTTGACAATGTCAACACTGATAAAGCAGCTAGTTTATTGTTTGGCTGCAAGAAGTACATGCTTAGTCATCTGGCTACAAGAAAATCTCTCTCATTTTTCTATCATGAAGAAGATGAGCTGGACCTGAGAATGTAAGTTCAAGGAATATATTCACCAAACGTTCACTAAAATTTTTGCGAAAAAAACAGGTATCCAACTGTCTGTGTGATAGGGCCAAAGACTTGGACTTCCGTTTGGGCACTCTTGAATACCCTGTGCAGAATGCTCTTTTGTAAAGTTTCCAATTTTGTAACACCTAATAATCAACACTTGATTTACTGGGTTACCTGTGTACCCTAGGAAGGATGGTATCTTTAGTAACATCGAAATCCCATTGTGGATTTAGCTTATTGCATTTCTATGACCATTAACTTTAAAATTACTAAATGGGATTATGAAAACTGTCAATTAACACTATTATCAGACATAAAGATGTCCATAAGGAGGCCATTCTGAAGACGGATTGTCTGTTGACAATGATTTCCAGTGCACTTTATGTTTTGAGGCTATTCCAAAAATATGTTTCATTCAGTAATGATACCTTGAAACTAAAATGCAGTTGTGTTCACTTTTCTGTGCTCAGAACTTGTAACTTTTCTATAACAGGAGAAAGACCAGAAATTTGAACTTTAAGCTTTAAGTTTCTCCTACTAAGAAAAGCAACATATTGCATCCTTCCTTGGATAACAATGTCAAAGGAAACGATCGTTAGAAATACTTCAGTGATTGGCGTTAGCAAGGCTTTGATATGTACTATTTATACAAAAAACCTATTATGCTTCACTTAGTTCCTTTGATGTCCTTGAAAGAGATGGCACATAATTCCCCATGTAGAAAATGTGCACAGTGCCTTATAATGAATAACATTTTCCTTTACACACTGTAGAATGTTTCATGTGCACTAAGATTTATGCAGGAGTTTGAGAGACTGCAACATGATGGTAACCTTGCAGTTAGGAATGAGAGTAAACTGCTGGTTAGGTTATAGTCTTGTACTTCAGAGCTCCTGGCTCTGTATACTCCTATTTATGGCATGTATAGTAATGGATAATTAAAGAATAGACGAATATGATGATGAAGTATGGTATTTAATCTGTGTTGGTTAATGTATACTTGTTTGGTTGTCCATTCTAAGATACTTAACCAACATTCATAATTTCAAATGTATCTCTTAAAACTCGCATTGGCCACTGATCACAAATAGGTGCTAACTTCACAGACTGAGCAGTTTTGTTTGTTTGTTTTTAATATCTATTAAAAAAGACCAAAGAAGAACAAGGGGCACAGAAAGTTTTCTCTCTCGGCACTACCAAATGTCAGCAGCTATTCTCATATCCGTTTATTGTGTTGTCTGATTTATAAACAATTTCTAATGATTCACTAAACTGTTTTCCATACGAAGTGGTAGAGGTGATAGATGCGACTCCAAATATGATATTATGTTATTAGTATTTGAAAAGCTGGTGATCAGTTAGCTGTGAAAAAAACAGTTGTCTTAGAAAGATTAAAATAAGTGTTTTGAATTCCAGTAAATTTCCAACTGCCTTTTCTTTCAAAAACTCTTGAGAACAGAGGATATCAATAGTTAAACGGAGAAATGATAGATGAGAAACTGGGGATTACTTAGGAGGTTTGTCTGAAAAAAAAAAAAAAACCAAACCCTAAAAATATGCTTCATGAATGTGCTATGGAAGTACAGAGGGATGATGAAAAACTGTGAAACATACAGACTGGAAAACATATCACAAAGAAATTTCTCTGTAAGTGCTAGGGAATTTTACTATAATTGGAAGTAAGTCTGTTATCTTCCAGTGTGTTTGGGGAAAACTGTACAAGGCATTTTGCCTAGGCTATGTTTTGGTTTAGCTTTAATAACCCAAATGGTGCTGACCTCACAAGAGGTTTTCTCAAGAGATTTCCCACCGTATATGCTTGAGATAACTATGATGGATAGTCATTTACTGTACTGTAAGTGGGGCCTCCCAGGTGCTGCTGTATTCTCACAGAGGTTAAATGGTATTCAGTATGGAATACTGTCAGAAATGCTTTTCATTGTGGCAAGAAATCTACACAAAAAATAAAGTAGCATCCACACACACTCATTGTGGCCAGTCTACTTTTGCTGTCCGGTTGGAGCAAGCCTCAAAGGATGAAGACAGCAGTTTGAGAGTGAGTTATCTGAGGTTGGATAATGATGTACTGGTGTCAGTTAATATATTTAACATATTCCTTGATTCTGCTGCACTAAAAAGGCTGCTGGAGTTAAAAAAACAAACAAACAAACAAACAAACAAAAAAAAATCCCCAGACAAACAAAAACCTCCAAAACAAACAACCCCCCCCCCAAAGCAACAAAACCAAACAATCTGTGAAACTATTAATGCTATCTTTTCTTAACTTACTATATTTAGGCTGCTTCTAATTACCAGTGTAGCACTTGTATTTTGGTTTTTAACTTAATTTCAGAAGAATCTCACAGCGTGAAAAGAGAAACATTCATTCTCCTTTATCTATTCCATGCTTCAAAAGAAAGCTTTAAAAATTTAGTTTAATATATTTAATTTTAAAATAAATATTTTCTATTTCTTAACTTTATATATTTATATATTAAGTTTATTGAAAAGTAAATATGTATTTATTTTATGGTTGTAAGAATCAATAAATTAATTGCAATACAAAATAAAGACGGACTGAAAAAATAAAAGTGCAGTTCAGATTATTTTTAAAATAAAACATTGACAATATACAGAAAAAAAAAAAATTCCTAGCACAATTGTCATAACTTGAAACTGAATGGCTTTTCCCTGACTCATGTCATCAAGTGATTCACTTGTGTAATATTTTTTAAAATTCTGTCTAAAACTGTTGACATATGATGTCCTTTGAGCTTTTCCCTCTTATTCAGAAATCAAGGCAAAAAATTCGCTACATAAAATATTAATAGATGCATGTATTGTCTCTGACCTCACTTGATCAAAGTGGTTAGTGTCAAAGTTTAATTGCATTTCATGAGTTTTGGTGACATCTCTAAATCTTTCATTAATTCAATAAATTATTAGCATCACAAGAAAATCTCAGACAGGCATAAAAATGTAGGCAAATTCTGTAAACTAATACCTAAGAATTAAATGAAAACTAAAAATGTTTAATATTAGTCTTTCCTCCAGCTCCTAATAATGATCAAACCTGAATACCTCTGAGGCATGAAATATTTGGGGTGTTTTTATTGCTGGACTTACAAAAAGAGTCTAACTTAATTTGAATAGATACTCTGGTAATCTAGAGATCCCACACATTCTTTGCTCCTTTGGATATTTTTTGCAATACTGTTGCAGAAATCATTTATAGTCAAAAGCCAGTTTGTACTGGCTTTAGTGTTTAGCCAGTTTGTACTGGCTTTAGTCTAGTGTTTGTACTGAGCAGACAAGCTGATGTTCAGCATAGTTCTTTCTCTTCAGTGAAAAGGATTCAGTTTCCATCTTTATGTTTTTGATTTCCTTCTCTAATAATTTTATCATCAGTTTTAGAATGATAGAATCATAGAATGGTGTGGTTTGGAAGGGATCTTAAAGATCATCTAGTCCCACCCCCCCTGCCATGGGCAGGGACACCTTCCACTAGACCAGGTTGCTCAAAGCCTCATCCAGCCTGGCCTTAAACACTTCCAGGGATGGGGCATCCACAGCTTCTCTGGGCAACATATTCCAGTGCCTCACCACCCTTTCCATGAAGAACTTCTTCCTGATATCTAATCTAAACCTCCCCACTTTCAATTTAAACCCATTACGCCTTGTCCTATCACTACAGACCCTTGTAAAAAGTCCTCTCCCAGCTTCCTTGTAGACCCCCTTCAGGTACTGGAAGGCTGTAATAAGGTCTCCCCAGAGCCTTCTCTTCTCCAGGCTGACCAAGCCCAACTCTCTCAGCCTGTCCCCATAGCAGAGGTGCTCCAGCCCTCTGATCATCTTCGTGGCCTCCTCTGGACTTAGTCAACCCAGTCAATATCCTTCTGATGTTGAGGTCTCCACAGCTGGACTCAGTACTCCAGGTGGGGTCTCACAAGGGCACAGCAGAGGGGTAGGATCACCTCCCTTGACCTGCTGGCCACACTTCTCCTGATACAGCCCAAGATATGGTTGGTTTTCTGGCCTGCCAGCTCACACTGCTGGCTCATGTTCAGCTTTTTGTCCATCAGTTCTCCCAAGTCCTTCTCCTCAGGGCTGCTTTCTATCTACCCTCCACCCAGCCTGTAGTTGTATTTGGGATTGCTCTGACCCAGGTGCAGGACCTTGCCCTTGTCCTTGTTAAACTCCATGAGGTTGGCAGTGGCCCACTTCTCCAGCCTTCCTAGGTCCCTCTGGATGGCATCCCTTCCCTCCAGCGTGTCAACCGCGCCACACAGCTTGGTGTCGGCAGCAGACTTCCTGAGGGTGCACTAAATGTCATCATCCATGTCACTAAGAAAGACGTTAAACAGTACAGGTCCCAACAACAACCCCTTAGGAATGCTGCTCATTACTGGTCTTCACTTAGACATTGAGCCGTTGACCACCACTCTCTGAGTGCGACCATCCAGCCAGTTTTTTATCCATCAACCAGGTCATTCATCAAATACATGTGTCTGCAGTTTAGATACAAGGATGTTGTGTAGGACAATATTGAAGGCTTTGCACAAGTCCAGATAGATGACATCAGTTGCCTGTTCTCTATCCACCAAGGTTGTGACCCCATTGTAGAAGGCCACCATATTACTTTACTAGTATTGTACTCTCATTTCTAACATCCTTCTGGATGTATGGCCAACTGTGCCAATCTTCCTCAGGCAGTGGTTACAAGTGGTTGCAATGAGCCATCAGTGTCCCGAGGTCTTTGTTGGGAAGAGTGTAACAAGGCTGATAGTCTCTCTTTCATCAGTCTTGGATATATTCGAGTTTACTTTTATATGTTCTTTGTCCCAAGCTGCTACCTTCTGTCTGCTCCCAGCTGAGTGTGAGCATGAAGCAGGATCAGCCCTCCAGGGATTCCTGCTTGTTTGACAGTGACCCCCTGAGTTTGCCAGGCACTTCCCAGGGAGGCACTGGCAGAGCTCAAGCTCAGGCAGGAGAGGAACAGGCACTTGGCCCCACGGCAGGTGCTGAAACCAACCCAGCCCAGCTCTGGCCAAGATGACCCCACCCCTGAGACCTGTGTTTTCAGCTCAAAGCAGAGCCCATGGCTCTTTTAGGATGACAGAAAGTCATATTCATTGCACTCCTGCCCTACATGTGCCCTACTTCCCTCCCTGAGAGTTACATGAAAAACATGTAATTCCATGAAAGAAGGTGATTTCTCCTGCATGCCACATGAATTGTGAGATGTAGAGGCAGGGAATGATCTAGAGTCTTTTCAGTCTAAGAGAAAACAAAGTCTGATGCATTCAACAAGACATCTTAGGTGATCCTTTGTACCACACAAAACTATTATCTCCCTTGTACATGTACAGTTCATCTCCCCACTTTGATTAATTAATCATTCGTGCATTATGGGAAACCTTAACCATACAAAAGGCCCACAACACTTCTTAGATGTATGTCTTTGGAAAGTGCATCAAAGAGGGCACTTCTGCAAGGACAGTAACACCAGTTACCCAGAGAAGTAAATAGTCCAACAAAAGTTATCTTCAATTTATTGTTGAGAACAGCTGATCAAAGTAGAGGGAAGAAAAAACTATATGGGAAGGTGTGGTCATCCTTGGAAGAATTCTCAGCATAGAAGTAATAGATCAGCAGTAGCAAGTGCCAGAGACACCGTATCTGCAGTCTTTCTTGGAGCAATACTCCACTAAGAAGAGTGACTCTCAGTTCATTGATATGACAGGATGCTGTCATGGTTTAGCCTTATCTGGCAATTAAGTACCACTCATTCGCTTGATCAACTCCTTCCCCCTCCCACAGTGGGGAAGAGTCAGAAGTAAAAAACACAAGGAAAGCTCAAAAATGTTGAGATAAGAGCTATTTAATAATATAAATGAAATTATAGTGATACTAACAATACTACTACTTCTAGTAAGTAATTAACACAATATAAAATAGAACATATGATACAGTAGCTCACCATGCACTGACTAACACATAGCCAGGTCCCAAAGTATGAAACAGTCCCAGCCGGAGGGCCTGATAGTAAGGAGAAACCCTTCCAAACTAGCAAAAGAACCTGGTTCTCTGCTAAAAACTGCACCAATAGCCGAAAACCTTAACAATCCTCCACCTCAGGCAATTTCCTATCTCTGAAACTGCGCATGTGTACACCCAGCCTGACCACTGCGCCTGTTGTACCAATGGAATGAAACAAATCTCTCAGCCACTCTGGGCTGGGCAGATCTGTGTAGGAGAGGATCTCACTCTTGCCTGAAACCAGCACAAATGCAATCTACCCTGTAGGAGTCTGGACCTTCTTCAGACAGGGTAATTGACCCTGATAATTTTTAAAGGACAGCATTTAGGTCCAGCTTTGAGACTTCTACAAAATATAATACTTTCTGCTTAAAAAATAGTAATGTACGTATATGTATGTATAGATTGATGTATATGTGTGTCTATATCTATATCTAAAACACCAAACACACACACAAACATACACACAGCAAAATAGAGAGAATTCAGTTTTGTCTTCTGATATCATCATATGGGAAGCACAGCAGGACTGACTCTAGCAATTGACAAACAGGGATAACTTTGGCTCTCATCATCATCTGTACAGTTGATTATTTGCCTAGAGACTGCATGGCAGAAACTCAAATTAAGTTACTTCTTCTGAAGTCCTTCAACTTATCAGATATGAAGACTGTTCTATTACTGAATATGCCAGTATCTGCTGACATATGAGTGTGTGTGGATGGTGAAGTGCATGAAATGTCACATTAGATATTTGTGATGAGAATTAATGATTCTAGGTAATTTTAAACAAAAATCTAGTGCAATCATAAGTTCTTGGGAAGAGTCTTGAGAACAAGAGTCTTGAAAAACAATACATGGATTGTGAAGACAGTGTCTTCACAAAGGTGATGATGCATTAGCAATGACTTAATGGGAACAAAGATCTGATATGCTTCAGAAATACTGCTAGTGGGTCTACACTGCTCATTAAGAAAGAATAATATTATTTGCTCACAAGAAAAATCTCTTGTCATAGTCTGCTCATGCTGAAGAATTAAAAGAAAGCACTCCAGCAACCAGTTTCTGACTATCTCTTCAGATTGATCTGTGGCTTTATTGGGCCACTGACAATCATGTCTGACCTGAAGAGAACAATCAGGGAATGATTCCAGTACCACCTTTTCAGATGGAGGTGGAAGTACTTTGACATTTACATAAACAGTCAGCTCATCATGTCAATTTTTTTGGCTTGCAAACAGCTATGAAATCAAAGGGACCATCTCTGAAGTCATCAGGATGTGACCGGTCATGTCAGCTTGTCTTTCTCTACAACATACTTGTGATCTGTGTGAATCTCCACCTTATAACTAGAGACATAATTTAGAATTTCAATCGCAAGCACTCATCTCATGCATACTTCATTAATTTGGTGTCAAAGTTCTTGAATAGTAACTGATAAGCACTTCATTCCCATCCAGTTATGGGTAGCAGAAATTGACTCCAACGCCATAGACTGGCACATCACAAATTATAATCAACAGTGTCTGTCATAGCAGATGATTGGAATTGGTTGTCAGTCACTTCCTTACATTTTTGAAATACACTTTGTGCTGCAAAGTCCATCTTCATGGAATTGTATTGTCAAAGAAGCAGAGAAGAGGTTTCATGATCATTGCTTTTTGTGGCAGTGCACTGTAGCAGAAGTTCCAAGGAATATCTAGAGACCTTGTGTTGTGCTAAATTAAAATTTGCCTTGACTTTATGCTGTGAAACATAGGTATCTATTTAACCTCTTTCTATAACTGCGGTCCGAAGAAGGTGATAATTCCCTAATCTCTCCTTGTTTTCACTGTTGGTGTGGCCCCTCATGGACTGCATGGCAGTCTGTTCTCTGGCATCTGGACCACCTCCTCTCACTCCTCCACTGATCTAAGTGTTTCACGTTTTCCTCAGTCCCTCTCTCACAGCTCCAGTGCAGTGTTTTTTACACTTTCTTAAGTATGTTATCACAGAAGTGCCACCAACATCACTGATGGGCTCAGGTTTGGCTAGTTGTTGGTCCATTTTGGAGCTGGCTGGAACTGACTCTGTCTGACATGGGGGCAGCCCCTGGTGTCTTTTCACAGAAGCCACCTCTGCATACCCTCCACTACCAAAAATTTGCCACATAAACCCAATACACATATATAGTTGTGCTTTTGTGAAACTTTTGTTCTTGTTAGCAGCTGTGACAAGTTTTCATGCATGACCTCCTGCTCTTGGATGCAACTCAAGGACTGTTGCTGTTTCTCCTGAAACTTCAGCAGATGATTGCAATTCCTGTGATGATAAATTGCAGTTGTGGTTGTGTAACAGAATACACAGTGCTGAAGTTCATCAATGAGCATAATTCCATATGCTAAGTGACCACATGACCAATCACACACAGGTTGGGTCACTTGCTTTTCTCTGACTGCTAGTAATTAAATAGAGTGAGAGAAGGAGATGATGTGGTCAATTCTTTCTGCACCAGTAAGAAACAACCTCCTGTGCACAGTTCATACTGTGCAAAATGAGTGCAGTAATGGAGTGTCCTTGAGCAAATACAGCATGCACTCTCACAGGGCATAAAGAGGAGACTGATGAGAAGTACCAAAAGATAGTTAAAGGCACGCACTGCAAAATAGATGGCTTTCCTCTTCTCCTTGATTCCTTCTCAATATACAGCTCATCTACTTGTACTTACTGTAACCTCTCTAAAATACTGTCTTCCAGCACCATGTTTACCTGGTAGAAGAAGGTTCAATTGTTAAAACAACATCCCTTTAGAATGCTAAAGCTTTTTAAACTTTGAAATTGATTGTTGTTTTTTTGGGGGGTTGTTTTTTTTTTTTCTTTTTTCCCCTGCAGTCATATAAGAACTATTTTTTTAATTGAACAATTGTTTTGTTTGGGTTTGGGGGTTTTGGGGCTTTTTTTTTGCTTTTGTTTGTTTGGTTTTTTTAAATAACCTATTCAAAAATCAGAAGGAATTGGTGAAAACCCTTCAGAAATTCTTTACATCCAGTTTTCACTTAACTGAAAGTTTTTCACTGATTCTTCTATACTTATACCTCATGGATTTTAATCAGGGAACTAAATAAGAATTTTTTGTACTCACACAGCCATGAATACTGGCTCCATGTGATAAAAATACCTACCATGTGTTTTATTTAAAAAAAAAAAAATCAGTATTTGAGGTGTCTCTTCATCAGGAATAATTTTATTTTAAGCAACAAAATTTTGTATTTTTTGCTCTGAAAGTTGATATTTCAGTATGTTTTAATTTTTTGAAGAAACAGTTTGAGAATGTAGGTATGTAGAGACATATATGACTAAAACTTAAGGAAAACAAAATAAAAATAAAATTTGAATTCTGAGATTTAATTTTATGCCATAGGTGTCTAAAGAATTCACAGAATCTTTCTAAGTGCCTATTTGTTTGTTCTGTGGTTTATATCATGTATTGTTCAGCAATGCTAAAAGAATTTTTGCATATTCTGTGAGAAACTGAAAACAGGAAGTAGTGCACCAGTAATTGCTAAAGTGAATTACCTGCATTCACTTCTCTATGAGCTAGAGCAAAGCAAATAGAAATCACTCAGTTCCTGAAGAACTTGATGTGACCTCAAAATCTAAAAAGTGTTATATGGCTACTTTTAAAAAATACATAGTTTTTCTAGAACATGAGATCAATATTTGATCTTTGTTTCTACAGTAATACTGAATGAGCAGTTCAGATGAGAATGTGAGTAATCCATCTAGTATTAGATGGATAAAATATAATGAGTCACGAGGAACATATTTTTCCAATTATGTTTTATTTGCATAAAAGTCATTGAAACAAATAGACACAGTTTGTGAGTTTCTCAGTCAAACACCACAGAGGCTGCCTTTCACAATCTTCCCTGATACTAAGGCCCATACCTGCAATGAGTAGCATTATAGTAGCAGCTATAATATTTTTATAGAAATTGAATTTATAATCTTCAAAAGTAACACAGATTTTATTTTTTCCTGAGCATTTGTTAGTTTTAAGTACGCTCTAGATATATTTATGTAAGTCTGTGCGCATGCAACTTAAAGACAATTAGAAATATATAGGAAAGGGATATTGACACTAGAATGGTATTTGTCAACTGGCTTTAAGTACGAGATGTAAGTTTTGATAAAAATACACAGTGGTTGGTCTTAGACCTCATTGCTTGAAGACATATTTGGGTAGACTTCAGTGTTCATTCTGAATCTAGATTTCAAATTTAAGATTCTTTATTATGCTTCATATTGATGGAATAGTATCTCAGTTTTATCTTGGAGGGAGGGAGGGAGGGAGGGAGGGAGGAAGGAAGGAAGGAAGGAAGGAAGGAAGGAAGGAAGGAAGGAAGGAAGGAAGGCAGGAAAACACAGTGTCTTCACATACCTATTACTAGTAAGAAAAATATGCAACAAAGACTGCATGAAAAAGTTATTAGAAAAAACTATCCAAGGATACAGTCTTCTTAAAATTGAATCTATAATTTAAATAAAAGTGTTTGAGCATACCTGTGTTCTAAGGTGTGTGTTTGGTAAGTGGTGTGTAAGAAAGGAGAAAGCACAGCAATGAAGGGAAAGTAGAACTGATTATAATAACTTGTTAGTTCTGTTGGTTGACAACTGGCAATTTGGAGAAAAAATCATTCCAATATAGATAACAGAGTAATGAATTTAAAGAGCATTTAAGCTCTGCAAAACATTTTCTAGATATAATTATTTCAAACTGAAATGGAACTCTCTTAATTTAAAACAAATTAAATTGATTTATTTTCTTTTGAAAATATAAAATATGTGTAAATGCTTTGCTATTTCATAATTGCAAAATATACAGTCAGTAAATGAGAGGTTTCAATGTGGCTGAGTCTGTATGTATTGTAACAATAATGCAGAAATGTTCACCTCTCATCTCCAGCAAATTTGCACGCACCAGGCCCCCACAACTAGTGTGTATGAAATAGGGAGGGGAAATTAACTGCAGAGAAACTACTGGTGATCGACACGAGATGGTGTTTACTCAGTTAAAAATTAGTGTTCAGTGAAAGTGCCTACATAAAACAGGCTCAAAGGAAAGGGCCAAGATCTGCCTGAAAGAAACAGCATGATTCACATTTTAGTGGAGCCAGAAGCTTCCTATTTGCAAGGACACGTATTCCTGAGATCAAAAACATGTCTCCCACTATCTTCATTTCTGTATAATGCAATGTTGTGAGGTCTTTTATTCCAGACAAGTCTCACTCAGCTAGACCCATTTAGAAGCAGGCAGAAATGGAAGTCTGTTTAGCAACATCAGTTAGCTGAGCTGTTCTGTTCCCTAAACTCCTGCTCATGTCTCTTGACACTCAGGCAGATGCATTTTTAATTGGTATTTAGTAACAACAGACATTAAATCACAGTTCTATATTTGTCAAAAGGCTTTTTTAAATTTTACAATACCTTACGTCCCCAACTAGTTATAGCTTTGTCAATCAGTGAAATTAGAGAACAAGTTAATTTACATTTCAGCAAATGTGTTAAGCCTTTTGCAAAAATATCTTTGTAACTCAACCTCAATTTTGTCCACACTGTTCCACAGCATAATATCATACATCAGCAGATGCTGTAAAACCAGTTGACACATTGTTGAAATGCAAAAAAGGAAATACAGTCTCGGTGCCATTTGGGAGATAAAGTATGTATGTGTACAAAGTGAGACTGCAAATATAATGTCAGGATTGAAGTCAGTACTAGACAAAAGCAGGTGATGTGAATGGGAGAGAGCTCAGAACTCAAAGGAAGTAGGTGCCTAGAGAGGATACACAGCTAGAAATTATTTCTGTCACTGAATCCTAAATCACTTATAGCTGGATTGGGTGTCTGTGTTTCTGTTTCTCCATATTTATCCACTAGCTGCCAATACGATAAGAAACTATAAAATAAAATTGGAGGAAAAGGCAAGTACCCATACTTCAGCCAAAAAAGTATGTGAAAAGATGAATGCAAATAAAGAAAAAATTTATATGAGAAAAAGGGAGTTATTAAAAATTAATGAAAATAATTATGAAAGGACAGTTACTTACATGGCTAAGGCATCAAATATAAATTTTAAATTAGTGTTTAACAAGAAGAAATAAGGAAAGCATTTTGCAAGTCATGAAAAGCTCAAAAAAGAAAAAAAGGCTTTTCAAAGAAGAGCCATGGAAATGATTAAAGGGAGGAATGGACTTACTTGTTAGAAAAGATTAAACGGATAAATACAAATAGTTTAAGAAAGCAATTAGGTTAGGAAGAGAGGAGGACATAATAAACAACTACAAACATCTGAAGGCAGTAAACACCAATGGAGGAGAGGAATAATTTAGCTTGGTATGGGAGAGTATAATTAGAAGTGAAGGAATTAAACTTAAAAAGAAAAAAAAATTGAATGGAGCCGCAGAAAAAATCACTCACCTATGAGATGAAAAAAGGTGGAAGTGGTGAGAGTCCCTGTCTAAGGGTAAGTAGATAAAGGGACTGGAAAATAAATTTGAAAAAAAAAACCAACAACAACAAAAACATAAAAAATAATAGTTTTAAAGGACTGCATACAACTGACTGGCTACAGAATTTGCATTCCACAGGGATTGTTTACCTATTAAAAACAATATGTTTTAAAAAATAACTGGAAAGATTCATTCAAATACAATTTTCTATACTTCTGTGTAAGTTTTTATCAGGTCCTGTCACCTCACTGAACTTTTATGGAGTGTTTGGTGTGGAAAATCCTTTGGGAGAATGAAGAAAGCTTCCTGTACAATCACAGTAAACATCTTAAAGATATCATAATCTCAGAGAGCACAAGTGCAAAAGTTAGGTTTATTTCCAAATCACAGAGTAAGTAATGAGCAGAGAGGGTTATGAAAGGCTCAAAGCCTGATCTTCATCTTGCTTAGTAGTAAAAATTAGAGCTTTATGGAGAGGCAGTATCTGCCTTTCAGATTTGGATTCGGCTGTTCCCTGACCAGATATACAGTTCTTTCTGTGACACTTTATACCTTATTCTGCCTCTCCATTTCTTATGAAGTTCAGACTCTATCACAACCCCTGTTGTTTTATTTCCCAGCTCTTCTCCTTTCCCTGTCTCTCCTCAGAAATAATTTCCTGCAAGTTTCACTCCTTTACTTGAAAGCACACTAACCTCTCTGTCTCTTCCACCATAGTCCTCGCACCTGCCTCCATTCTCTGCTTCATCTCCCTTAACATCCCTACTGCTGTTCCAACAGTGACATGGAATAAATATCTCAGTCCTGCATTCCCTCCCTTGAGCTTTCACCTCCTTCTTCACCTTCCAAAGTTCCTCATTGAAGACAAGCTCTTGTGTTAGGAAGAAAAGAGAGGCCAGTGCATATTTTCAATGTGTTATATGTAGGAATATTATACCAAACTATATAATTTTATAGGACATTATAAAAAGTAAAGAAAATATTCAAAAGGCAAGCCACATGTCCAACTTCAAACAGCAATTTTCAAGCTTCTTTCCTGATTTTCACAAGACTAACGTATGTCCTGAGACACTTTTTAAGACTACATTTCTTTTTTGGGCAAAGAGGAGGGCAGAGTTATAAAGTGAATAACCTCATATTATCATGCTTTTTAACCAAAGAACAAGCAGAGTACCTCACTTACTAGAGAACAGTGATGCACTGGCATGAGGATGAACTCTAATCTGTGTTTCTGTCTTTAGCTTCTGTTTCCAAGACCTTTGATCCAATGATAAAGGCAACCAAATACACTCCTACCATGTCTTATGCTTCCCCAATCCTCTCCATCAAACCTGATACTCCTGTTCTTAACTAATGCAGAATTCTGTCTATCACTATTCAGACTTGCATTTATATTTTAAAAGCATCCTAGGTTGTAGTGCTTTTAAAAATTTAATTCAGATATTTAATGCTTATCTTCCTATTGAAAGATTTAAGGTGTGAAAAAAAACCCAGATATACAAAAGAAATTTAATTATCAAGACAAAGATACCTTTTCATCTCTCTAGGTGAAGGACAATTTTTTCTACCTTTTTATTTTTTTTCTACTTTTTTTCATCTGTACTCTAATATTTATGACAGATTTCAGAATTATATATGGTAATTTTTTAAGAAATTACATATATTTTTAAGGTTGACTTCTTTAGTTGGTGATAAGATCAATTTTAAAACAAACATTCAAATAAAGAACATTTTCCAGACTCTGATAAGATTGACTGTCAAAGAGGACATACTGACCTTGATATGCTACATAAAAGAACGAGTGTTTTATGAAAGGACCCTAAAAGACCCTGACTGTTCCCTTAGTTTGAGCAACTGGAAAATATGTGTCTCAGAAAATAATTACAGTCTTTCAAATTTGTTTCAAGAACCACAGCTGTATAGTTCCTTCCTTGAAAATCTGCTTTGCTTATGTAACTGTGTAAGATCCTTACCCTAATCTTCATTGAAACCCCCAAGGAAAAACACACTGTAAAATAGTCCCTGAAGCCACTTGCTTTTGAAAATTGCACTCAAAGTATATGACTAAGATTTTTTTTTTCTCTTTGTCTCAAACAACAAATCCAAATTAAAAATGTGAGTTTCCCAGTTCAAGTGCTGTTACTCAGTTATTACTGTTACTCAGTGTGAAGTGCCACACGCCTTGCTTTGATACCATGGTTTAAACGTAGTGAACTGTCAATAGAATTGTCAGTATCAGCCAGTCCAGCTGGACTCAAATCACACTTGTAATCACCTAGGAATAACCTGTATGTAGTACAATGAAAAATTAGATTGAATCTGAAAATAAAGCAAATATAGAAAATTCCAGCAAAGTGTTATGGAGGAATCAGAAGTTGTGTATTTATTTTATAACAACATAACAGATTTCTTTTTCTGTATCTATTGTGAATACACTTAAACATTAGTCAGATTCATACAACTTCCTTCTTATTATGAGTTAGACATGCCTATGCTATCAGGAATATCCTCTAAATGCACGCTGTATAATGCTCTGCATTACCAGGCAGTTCCATACCATTCTGTCTCCATAAGCCATGTTGCAAAAAGAGGGCTAATAAAAATGTTTCTTCACTCAACCACAAGATTCATCTCTGGACTAGTACATTTTAGACATTTATGTTTCCATAAAAATGACTCTGATTTGTTCAGCATCACACCCACTTGTGTTATATGGATCAGAGCACATTATGGGGACAAAAATTACATCTTAAAAGCCTCTTCACCATCTCAAAGTTTTTTTCTGGCTTTGAACTAAGCCTTCCACAAGTCTCCTGTGGTTCTGGCAATACATGTAATTAGAAAAACAAAAAACTTTTCACTGCCCTGGTAGTTCTCAGCTGTTGCAATGATCTTTTCAAAGGCTTTTTAGAAAAACTTCTTTATGCCTGATAGACATAAAAGTAGGTGCAAAATCCAGAGGACAGAATATCAGTTTAAAGCTGCTTTTGGCTAAATAGCTCTCAGATCTCCTGCAAAGCACTTCTTTTTGGGACCAGCAGATATCAGGAGCTACATGTTGTTGCTCTCTCCCTTTTAATATTGTCATCGTAGTAGCAGGAAGGCTAGAACATGTGAGAATCTATTTATGAGTGGCTGCCACTACCTGACCTTTCTTACCCAGAGTGTTTTCTAATAAGTAAAGAATTAGCACTCAAAGAGTAACAGTTTGTAATTTCCTGTCTTAACTGTGATATGAGTATTACCCTTTTGAACTCTATCATTACCCTCTTACTCATCTGAAAATGATACATAAAATTAAAATCAGTAGCTGAGAATATAATTTGTTCCATTCAAGCCACAGGGGAAAAAGAAATTATCCAGTAGGAAAACTTGTCCTTTTGTACAGCAGATTTCAAGAACATACTGCATTCAGGTAAGTCTACATACACCTAAATAATAGCTTTGGCTGTCTAAAATAAGTGACAGAGTTATGCCAACATAGTACATGTTTGAAAATTCTTCTTTGCATGTCCTTACAAAATTAATCTGACATGACAGAAAAGATATCAAGACAGCAAAGCTTTATGTTTGTGTGTGATATATGTGTTTTCTCAGATACCAGGTCCCATGCCAGTGGTAATAAGGTCTTAATTTTTAAGGAAGCTAATATAAAAATTTTCATCAGGGTTTCTTTCCCAGGATTTAACATTTATCCTTCAGGCTTGTATTAACCAGGCTGATTTGTTAATTGGTGTTTCTTTCCACAAAAAGTTTTAATATTTGGCTTTAACATTGTTTAAACATTCATTTTGTTCAAAGTTTAAGTCCTCTTAATATTAAAAAATCTAAAATAATCTTTAAAAGTATTTTCCTTATTTTTTCCCTGCATAAAAACATTTACCATTATTGTGGTTTAACTCCAGCTAGTAATTAAGTGCCACACAGCTGCTCGCTCACCTCCTCCCCTCCTCTAGTGGAAGAAGAGAATTGGAGGAAAACACAAGGAAGCTTGTGGACTGAGATAAGAACAATTTAATAATTTAATATAATGGATATTATAGTGACACTAATAATACTAACTATAATAATATGTAATGAAAATAAAACTAGTTATACAATCCCTCACTACCCATCAACTAATGCACAGCCAGGTCCTAAGTCACAAAAGTCAGAGCCAGAAAGGCCGAGAGAGATCACAGCAGAGTCCAAGCGAGTCCCACAGGCAACAGCACAACTGGGAAAGTCAACTGACCCACCAACCCACTATCTAACTAATGCATGAACAAATGAGCAAACTAGCAAGCTATGGCTCCCCAGCCCACCCTGACATGTACTGAGCATGACATGCTATGGAATGAAATACTCCATTACTTTGGATTAGCTGTCTGAAATGTGTTTCCTCCCACACACTGCTTGTAACAAGAAAGTTGGGAACACAAGTGCAATATCAGATGTTGAAAAAGACCTTGAATTGGTGCAAGTGCTCCCCAGCACCAACTAAAATACACCTTACCAGTACTTTTTTCAGGGCAAATCCAAAACATAACCTTATACCAGCTACTGTAAAGAAAAATACCTTTGTCCTGACTAAAACCAGCACAACTAGATTTTGGCCCTCTCCTGCTCTTCAGAGACTTGGACAGCTGAGAATCATCTGATGAATTCAGTTTATCCCAATTTTGGCCAGGTGTCAGGATTAAATATAGTTATATTATGCTGGGGAATCTGTGTATTCTAAACATGATGTCATATGAATTGGTAGAAGCTCAGTTTTCAGGAATCTTTCTCCAGTAAGGAACCTCCTGCAGGACAACAGAATTACAGTGACTTTCATGGACTGACTGATTTATCTTGAGACTTCTCCAATAACTCTCCATAATCATAAAACTTTTTCTGATTGTTGTAAGAAATGGTTCTCATTCCTCTGTATTCTGACATTCAAGAATCCTTAAAAATAAATTAACAAACAAACAAACAAACAAATTTCAAGTGGAAAAATTTAATTATGTACTCTTTTGTGGTGGGTTGACCTTGGCTAGTTTCCGGGTGCCCATCAAGCTTATTTCTCCCCCTCCACAACAGGACCCAAGGAGAAAATATAACAAAAAGTTTGTGGGTTGAGAAAGGCTAGGGAGATCAGTCAACAGTTCCTGTCATGAGCAAAACAGAATCAACATGGGGAAATTAGTTGGATTTATTGCCAATTAGACAGAGTAGGTTAATGAGAAATAAGAAAAATGTAAAAACGTCTTCTCCTACTCCTTTCTTCTTCACCAGGTGCAACTTCACTCTCAACTCTTCTACTTCATCTCCCCTGAGTGGTGCCTGAGGTTGGGGATGGAAAGAGGGTTAAGATGAGTTCATAATCCTTTGTCTTTGCTTCTCCTTCCTGCTCACATTCTTTTACTGCTCCAGCATGGGGTCCCTCCCACAGGATACTGTCCTTCATGACCTTCTCCAGGGTGAGTCCTTCCTATGGGCTACATGTCTTCAAGAACTGAGCCAGCATGGGGCCTTTCAATGGGATACAGTCCTTCAGAATGATGTTACCCCATGGAGTAACAGTTCCTGCCAGAAAACCTGTTCCTGTGTGGGTTCCTCCCCACAGGCCACAGTTCCTGCCAGAAGCCTTCTCCAGCACAGGCTGTCCACGAGCTGCAGCTTCTTTCAGTGCATCTCCACCTACTGTGGCAGTGGATGCCACAGGAGTCGTAGAATCATAAAATCATAGAAT
>NW_010272681.1:0-36258 GCF_000690775.1 Eurypyga helias
TCCTGGCTGAATCCAGCACACTCATCCTCTGCAACTTGTCACAGAGCAGTCCTCTTCCGTGTGACAAACACATACTCTCAGTGCAAGGCCAGGAGCAAATGCCGCTCCTGCTACACCTGCTGTGTCATTATTGGGACATTGCAATAGTTAGCACTAATGACCTTTCTTTCCTCTGTGTCAAGCAAACTAACTTCATGATGGTCCAGCCATGCCCACCCCTGTGATGCCTACGCTCGAAGCCTAGGGGGGATTCCTGAATAGGAATCCATGGCAGGAGGTTGTACCTCCACTTTTCAAGAGAGGAGTAAAAGACAAGGCATTTCCATGCCAGGTGTAGCATCCCCAAGCATCTGATAATCAAGAAAACATACTGCAGTGCTATTTGGACACAGTTGCTGAGGATCTAAAAGGAGCAAGACATGGCAGCATGGTACTGCATGCAAGCAGATGCTTTATTTCCCCCCGGTGCTAGCAGTGCTGGCATGGGGTTGCCGTAAAGCTGATGCACCCTACAGCCGGTTCTCACTGTCTTGGTATTCTGGAGACAAAGGTGTATTCTGACATCCTGCTCTTCTCGAGGACTTGCCTTTAGGGAATGGTGTGTGGCCTTCACTGGAGCAGCTGGGAGCCGGTGCTGGTCCCACAGAGCCAAGATGTTCGGGGTTCTCCTGGCAGTGCTGCGTGCGCACTAGAGCGGCACAGCTGCCGTGCTGACACCACAATGCTGCAATGGGAGCCCTACCGGGCTGCAGCACATAAGTACACCTGATAAATCTATCTTTGGGGCTAACTCGGGTACAGGCAAGGCGATACTGCAGTGTCTATGTAAGCTTTAAATTGCCTCATTTTTAAAAAAAGGGCAGGGAAGCAATCCTTCCTTACACACGCTGATGGTACCTACCCTGCCCATTCCTCCGCAGCTCATCTTCTCCCAGACATAAACTCACAGGTGAGCACACTTCCCCCAAGAGCTGGATGATCTCAGTTTGGTGCCCTTCTCTGAGCAGGGGACTTCACACCCGTGTATTTCACCTTCACTCTTTCAAAGGATAAAGCAGGAGAAGATAAGCTGTCCAAAACCCCTTTTATAAGTGAAGGGAAGCCATTCTTATTATTTTTATTTCTTTGGAGAAAGACAATTGCATAAAAGCAGATGTTTGGAGCACTCACCTGCAAGAGAAAAGTGCTGGGTCCAGGTCCCTGCTTCAAGGACTGTTCAAGTGAACTGCCTCATCTCACAGACCTACCCCCAGAATTAAAGGTTTAGAAGATCTAGAAGTAAGCTAAATCATCTTTAAATACAGGTGACTTCATTTATTAAATCAGTAATAAATCAAGTGGTCCAGAAGAGACCAAGAATTTCCCACAACTGTACGAATGCTCAGTCAGAAGGGCAACAGTGCAAAACTCATTACTCAGTTCTGCACTCCTTAATGTTTGAATGACTAAGGTACTGAAATGCAGTACAAAAGGAACATTAGTTTTATGGAAGGTAATGAATTCAAATTCAGAAACCAACCTTTTCCTTGTACCACTGTAAAAATATTTAGCATTTACTATATACATATTTTATGTCTTCAAAGTGCTGAATTTCTTTAATGAATTATGAAATCCTCAGAAGTACTTAAAGTTGCATACCCCTGTGCTGAAGAGGAAGGAACCAAGGAAAGGAAAAAGGTTAAGTAAGTATCTGAGGCCAGAAAATAGGCAGTAGGAGGGAGAACTGGGATTATGCTTCAAACACTTAAAATTTTCAGCTCCCAAAACATATGCCCTCCAAAAGGAGGAAAAGAATACAATCTGGGCATGCACTTCCACCATAATAGACATAAATACACTTGGGTACTTAATACCATTGACACAGAGGTTCTGTTTAAAAAAGCGAGTTTAACAAAGAACATTTTGCAAAGTAATATGGTAAAGAGCAAAAAACCAGCAACTATTGTCCAATTAATATCAAACATGTGCTTATCTTATTCCTCCCAGAAGATAAATGTGTACGAGTAACATCACAACAAGAATCTGCTATCATGCTACCACATTTCTGTGATAGCTATAAATGTCCCATGCATAAAAGATTTCCCTGTCTAGTCACCATGGGACACAACTCTGATGGGCAGGAGGGGCAAAGGAACGTGAAGGGGAATGGCCTGCACAGCTCCTGCCATCTGCTAACCACAATACAGGCGGCTGGCTAAGGGTGTGAGAGGGAGGGAGGTGAGGCTCCACATCACCTCCTCTCTACACATACATCTCCCTTCCCTCCCCAGCAATCACAGTTCCGACATGATCCTAATCACTTTATGAATGTCTTTTAAAAGAACTAAGGACATTTTCACTTCTATTTATTTAACTTAACCTGCTTGATTTCAAGAACACACATTCACATAAGTGGTAATATTTCTTATTCTTCATCTGTGCTAGAAGACAATAGGGCATAATGACTTCAGTAACCTTTTGTAAAGTCAGTGGCCAACCAGTTACATGTCCATCTGCTTCAAGTCTTTCTAATTACTCATACATTTACTGGAAAAGCTGTAGGACAGTACATACACAGGTCTTCAAGGTCATAGGCTATGTTGGAGACAACTTGATGTTTCATAAGGTGAATAAAATTAGCTAAGGAGAACTTAGTTCAGGTTTCCTCCTTACAGACACGGATGACTTGGTTGACAATCTGAAGACAGAAAGTAATTGTACTGAAAGTGATCACAAATCCGTAAGATTGATAATGGAAATTATGTACTTTCTAAGGAGAAGAAAGGAGGAAAGCAATAGAAAAGAATACCTGGACAGCATACGCAGAAGAAACATGAGCTGGGTGGAGGCCAGTCCTGATGTATTCAGCAAAGCTCAATGAACTTCAATAGTACTTTAGGAGATGTCAAAGCTTTACCTAAACTAGGAGCAATTATCCTCAGAAAGCCATAGAAGATACTGAAAGGACCAAAGAAGGGCTAAAAGAATATTTAAAATGAGAGAAAAGGAAGATTTAGAAAGTTATAGCCAGCCTAAGTACTGGGACAAGAAAATTACTAGAAAAAATGTTTAAAAACCCAGTCACCAGCCCTGGTGCTCATGGTCACTTGAAATAGACACTTAAGAATATGTGCATGTATGTATGTATGTCTGTATCTATGGAGGATAACAAAGAATAAGCATTATCTTGCATGCTATGTTTTACCTGACAGCTTCTATAGGCCAAGAAACATTCAAGATGTTTATAATGAGGTTGCTCAGTATAAGTCATCTCGGCTCAAATTTCCTTCCTTTGTTGGAAAACTGGCTGACTAAATCGGCAGCAGCAAGGAGAAGGACAGCAGGACTTCAGCACTGATGGTGTGACTCCTGGTGTGGCAACACATGACGCGCGCCATACACAAACTAGCCTGAATCAAAATGCAGTGGTTGCACAAGAAGTTGAAACACACGTTTAAAGAATAATTATTGGTATTTAAGGAAAACTGGACCAGAATATACAGAGACAATCTGCGATGACCTGCTCCATGCACTGGCTTGGAGGAATGCTCAGGTTTCTTCAGGAAGGATCCAGACTTTCCAGAAGAGGATTAAGAACTGAAAATGGATTTGATGAACTACAGAAATCAGTCAAATGACATTCAGTAGGACAAAAGTATTCCTTGGGAATATATGATGAAATACACAAAGTAACAAATAAATTAGCAGAGCAATTTAACAGGGAAGTAGGTAGAGGACACAAAAAAGATCTAGCAGTTTTAGTATACTTCAAATTAAATGCAGCACTCTTGCAAAAGAAAAAGCAAATAAATCACAGGATAATTCAGGTTGGAAGAGGGCCGAGGAAGTTTCCATTCCACCCCCAGCTCAAAGCAGTAGCAGCTGTGAGATGAGACCAGGTTGCTCAGGGCTTCATCCACTCAGGTCCTGAAAATCTCCAAGGACAGACACTGGACAGCATCTCTGAGCAATCTGTCCCCCTGCTTGCTTGTCCCCACGAGGAGGAAGTTTCTCTTGCCATCCACTCAGCACCTCTCTTCTTTCAGTTTTTGTACCCAGACACCTGTTCTCCAGCCACCCCTGTCCCCCAGCCTCTCCTCAGAGGGGAAGTACTCCAGCCCCCAACCATCTTGGTGGCCCTTTGCTGAACTCTCCTGTCCTACAGAAAAAAGGAGGTATTTAATACAAGAAGCATATTGTAGCACATGGGAAGGAACTTTAGTGCCACATGAAGGCACCAGCGAGGTCTCATATGGGACACTGTCCAGTTTTAGTCACGGCACTTTAGGGAGGATGGAGCCACAATGAGGAATTCCAGGAGAGAGTAACAACAGCAAGCAGAAGTCTAGCAAACACGAGGGCATGTCCCTGGTTAGGCAAACGTAGGTCTCCAATGGTCTGTTCACCCCTGAGCTGGTCTGAGAAGTTTGTTGGTGACTCCTGATCTTCTGCTGCCTTCTCCACTTCTCCCCAGCCAGCACGGCTCGCCCTCTCTTGTACTTCCACATCGCAGAGCTGGTGCAAGGGGAGCAGAGGAGCTGCTAAATAGAACCTCTGGGCTTATTCCCCGCCACCTCTCCCTCTGTGTCCCACCACAGGACTCAGGCTCAGGAAATCTCTCTGCAGCCCCAGTGAGGTGCAGGAGGGAAGGACAGGAACAGCAGCAAACCCCGCTCCCTCTGATGCACATTATCTAACTTGTTCACTATATAATTCAGTCTAGCTCCAGAAATGAGGAGAATTTTGGACCAAATCCCAGAAAAATCACTCTTGGCATGGTGAACAATCTTTAAAGGTGCAACAGCTGAAAGAAACAAATGAAAACCGTATGAATGGGGCTGTCTGGCCCTTTTTGTAATCGTCACTCCAAGTGTTTTAGGAATGTGGGAGAGCAGTTCTGCTATCTCAATAGATGTTACTTCCCTGAATGTTCTCAGAGCTCTGGGGAGAGCTTGTCTTACTGGCAGGGATAATCACAGATCCTCATTCAAAAACAAGATCTTCAGAGACAGAGAGTGAAATTTGAAATTAGTATTTCTTTTGGAGAAGCAGAAATTAGAAATAACACTTCTTATTCTAATAAGTATGTGTTATGCATTAGTATACTTCTTTTGCTTCTCCTGAAAAATACTTTACAAGCAGCTTTGCAGAAAATCCCTTGCCATCTTGGAACAGCTTTCTCACAGGCAGGCAGTGGGCAACAGGCACGAGCAGCGACGTCACCCCCCGGTCAGTGCACCTTGCCAGCAGCTCCCAGCGGGGCTTCCCAAGAAGGTGCCTGCCAGAGCCAGCACACCCTGGGGAGGGAGACGGCCGGCCCAGGACCACAGCAAGCCTGCAAACACTGTCCCCTCCAGCCGGCCGCAGAGCGAGAAGGAAAGCCAACCTCCCGTGCAGGGCTGATGCTCTAGGTCCTGTGCACCTCCACCTCTTCCTCCATGCAGGGCTGGACTTGGCACATTTCCCTCTGAGGAGAAAGGGCTAATCATAGAATCATAGAATCACAGAATGGTTGGGGTTGGAAGGGACCTTAAAGACCATCTAGTTCCACCCCCCCTGCCATGGGCAGGGACACCTTCCACTAGACCAGGTTGCTCAGAGCCACATCCAGCCTGGCCTTGAAGACATCCAGGGATGGGGCATCCACAACATCTCTGGGCAACCTGTTCCAGTGCCTCACCACCCTCTCTGTGAAGAATTTCTTCCTGACATCTAATCTAAACCTCCCTGATTTCAATTTATACCCATTACCCCTTGTCCTAATAACCCAGCTGTGCCTCCCTTCTCCCCCAGCTGACACCCTCCTTCACACGATGGCCAGCTTCTCTGCTAGGCAGGCAGTTTTCATCTGATTTCCATCCAGTAGCCCCGGAGTTGGGTTCCTGCTGGGGAGGACTGAGTGAGGGTCTTCCTGATGGTTTGTTGAAGCCACGGCTCTCCTGCCCGGCTCCTGGAGGTGCAGCGTGGGAGCCGCAGCTCTGGCTCTGCAAGCTCTGGTGAGCAGCCGAGCCTCTTCTGCCTGACAACACCCCTTCTGCTAGTGCTGTCAGCTACAAGTGTGCCCCAGCCTTCTAGCCTTGCATAGAGGATACAAACAGCACATTATGAGACTATGGTCCCTGAACATTAGGGTAGCTACATTTTAGCCAAAAAAACCCAAACAAAAACCAACAACAAAAAAAGCATGGGTCCTTCAGAAAAGCACCTCAAACTCTGAGTACAACTTTTTTCCAGCAGCTTAAAAATGTAAATGTTAGATATTAAAATTCAGCTTTGATTCTGAAATATTCAGGTTTTCAATAAGAATAGTTTATTTGATGGTAGAAACTACCTTGTCTTCTCCATTTTTCATACAATCCTCTTCCATTTTTCATACAATCTTTCCACTATAGAGCTTCTAGCTCACAAGACTAAGCGTGAAAACCAGTAAATTAATAAAGAACATCTGTCTCCATCTTGAAAGAACATCTGTCCCCTTCTTGGTCTAGTATTTATGGCTTTAGTTTGGATCATTAATACCAAATATAGAAGCGGCTTCCTTAATTCCATATGCTGAAGCAGCATGTAGGTATGAACCACATCCCACGACTTTATTTTTGTAACACTCTTGAAAAAAATGCATCTTTCTATTCAGACAGAAATTACTTAGATATTTTCATAATGTCTTTATCAGTTTACTTGTCCATTAAATACACAATATTCAAGGGATTTACAGATGAAAGCTTGCTGAAATTTACAGTTCAAGATACAGCCCTCTATAGCATTAATATCTATCTGAATTAAAGACAACTGTCAGTAACACTGCAGTGCCTTGCAATAAGAATAGATTCAGTTAAGCCTTTTTCTTTTGATGTTATATTGAAGGTCTTCGTAGCTCGGGCATCTTCCCATATTAAAAATAAAATGCACCTAAAAATATGAATCTTAGAGCATTTTGTTTGGACTTGGCAAGCTTTTCTTTAAAATGGCTGTCTGTTCATTGTTACAACATACTATTTTATGCTTATAAAAAAATGGAGGTAACAAACCTTAGAAATAACAACAAATAAAAGAAATAAGCTAGACAACCATATTTTTGTATTTATTCCTTCTTATTTCACCAGTAATTTCAACCATTGACAAAACCCACTCTTCAATGCTTGTTAGATAATCTCATCTTACACACCAATATTCTCCTGGGCATATTTTTCTTCATTCACCGTAATCTTTAAATCCTTCCAAAGCAGAGAAGGAGACAGGAAAACAAACAAGAAACAAGCAAATAAAAACAATGTCATAATGTTGTTTAAAGTTAAAAAAATAAAGGTGGGTCTTATGAGACAAGAGTTTTATTTTTGGCTCCTTCAAGCTTTCATTGTCATCTTAGCTAACCTGCAAGGTCCCTGTACCTCAGTTTTCTTAGCTGTAAAATGGAAAACATTGTTTTAAACCACATAGCCCCACAATGCACTGGAAACATGAAGTCATTTGTATCTGTGAAGCATTTGGAAGATATTATTGAGTTGAAGGTATTATTTCAGAAAGCAGCAAAATAATTTTACAAGTTTCCTATAGACCTGCCTTCGCTAAGTCTGTCTGTTGCTTTTATTACACTTTTCCTCTATTGTAGATACAGGATCTCTGGTACTAACTCCATTTAAATAACTGTCCCTGCATATCAATCCTAATCCTGCAAGGAGTTGTTGTCTCTCACAAGTAATGTTACCGAGTAGCATCCCAACAATGGTATGTACAATGTACAGCAATGGTAAAGTGGTAGCTTTACTTTGAACTTACTACCCAGTCATTAAAATGACCTTACATTTAAGTTATCCTGTGTTTTAGAAAATAAAGATTAAAAAATAGTAAGAGCCCTCAGACCATGGGATCAAAAAAATCCAGAAAGGCTTTCAAAATGAAAGTCAGGGGTCAGCATCTCTGGGAAAGAACTTCTCCTGCCAGCCTTTGTGAATAATTTTTCCAACTCTGAGTTCCTAAAGGGTTCTCTTCTTTCCATCACAGCCCACTGGGGTGCCCCCTACACAGGCCATGACTCGGTTTATCCTACCAGAAAGCGATCTCTGACTCATCACCAGTTTTTTCTCCCAGAGGCAGACACAGCCTGGAGCTTTCCCCAGAGCTCTCAAGAGGCGCCCGCCCACCGTCTCCAAAAATGACAGACCTCTCCCATCTCGGGGTGCACCGCAGGTTCAGCCCTTGGAGAGAGCGTGCGTCAGCATCAGGGTGATGTCCGACACGGCTCTGCTACTGCAAGGAGTGGCGTGGGCAGAGGCGCTCCCCACACCTCCCTGCCCGCCTGCCATGGGGAGGATGCTTTTGGCCCTCGCTCCTGGCTCGGGGAAGGGTGCAGTGCTCTGGACACCACAGGGAAAGGTCTGATAGACCATGGCAGCTAAATGCACTGTATGTCACTGGTGGGAGCAATAAACAGCAATAGCCTCAGGGCCAGCAGCCTGGGATATGCCTGCAGCTAGTACCTAAAGCTTCTCTGCTGTCTGGAGAATTAAAAATCCTAAAGACTTGACATTTTAATTGGTCTATTTTAACGAACTTAGCTATGCTTCCTTTTAACCTCCAAAGCTCTTCCCCACAAAATATATTTCTCATTCCCCTCCATGATTTCAGGGGTGAACGAAGAGCCAAATCCCTGCAATCGGACTCTTATTGGTTTTTGTTCCAAAGTCCTTAGGCTTTGCGTGTATGATTTCAGTTCTATTTTAAAGGCTCATGCAATCTTAAGAGCAACCTTAGCTATTTTAAACAATGTTAATTTGTTCATATTAATCTACAGTTTGCAGGCTCAGAATTCAGCATCCACAGACAAAGATGACTCACACTAATCAATCCTTTCTGGAGTTCTTTTTTTCCTTCTTATTGGAAAACAAACCATCTCACAAACCTTCTGTATTACCTTTTTGGCAGTTATGATTTATCCAACTAGATGTCAAAGACTTTCAAAGGTGGACGACCAACTTGAGATTTGGATGGCCAAGCCTATTCCAGTGGGGAATCTAAATCGGTTAGACTCATTGTTTATATTAGGATTTTCCCCTCTTAGGTCACAAACAGTCTGCTAGGGAACTGTGAATGAAGGTACATGCTGGCCTTGAGACAAAACCACCCACATTAAGTAAATTTAAATCAGTGCTTCCTCCAGGAAACAAAGTGTTGTATTCCTTACAACCAGATTTGATTATGGTTTAGAGAATTGTTTAAACCCATTCAGCAGATCAAAAGAAAACAGATTTAAAATGATGTGCTCATGGTTTTAACAAACACTGGTTGATATCTGATGCAAAGATCAACATGCTTGCTGACTCCCATGTAAAAGTTTAGTGAAAACACAGGCCACAGTAAAGACAGAAACATCAGATCTCACCATTTTCTCAAAATATCTTCAGATTTCAGATTTTAAATTGAGGGTGAAAATAGTCTTATCCTAACACTTCTGAAATAAAATGGAGTTCATGAAAGCAATACTATGAATAAACGCTCAATACTGTGTTGGCCTCTCTCTTCAAGTCCATAAAAATATACATTAACCTCATTGTCAGCAAGACACCTAAAACCCATTCAGAAAAAGCATAGCACCAAAGACGTCTTTATACACATCTGTCTATTACAGCATCCAGTAAACATGCAGATTCATACAGCAGCATGCAAGCAGCCTAGCAAAGAAAGGGTTATGACAAAGAATAACCTCAAAGCAATTCCAATAATCCCTCTAAATGATTTTTTGGTTTGAGATGTATTCTAGATGGAAACTTAGACTGTTTTCAGTTCAGTTGTTGATCTGACAGAAGTTAAAGGACTCTGCAAACTGCAAGGAAGAAGTTGCTAGATTAAGAAAAACCAAAAATGAAAAAAACAAAAAAACATGGAGCGTAAGGCTCATGTTGAGAGTCAATTGGATTGCCTTTATTTTCCAGAAAGAATTACTTAACCTTTAATTTCAAAAGGGGCTTTGGGGGAAAGATGGAAAGAAATATAGTTCATTTTAGCAAAGCACATATTGCAAAAAATAAATTTGAAAATCTATTTTTGGGCTGAAATGGTTGAAGAAATCCCTGATTAGCCTCTTAATGGGGTGAGTCCAATTTAGTGAGAATGATCACCAGAGGGAGTCATTGACTTTCCCATTAAAGTCAAAGGGAATTTTACATACAGCAGGAGTGCAGAATTTGGAGGCAGAGCTGAGAGACTCCAAACAGACTGGAGTTCAGGGACTAACACAAAACACTCTTTTATGGATTTCATCTGAATCCATTTTCCGCTTTGGAGTCCCAAAGGATGACTGCTATATTCCATGGTGAAAGTTAGAGAGAAGGCACTGAAGTCATTCATTCAGTGGGTACACACTCCCACAAAAAAAAAAAAAAAGGATCCCAGCATTTGTTTTTAAAGTGGTTTGGAGTGGTGTAAGTACTAACTGCCCAGTTTTCTCTTTGGATATTCAACATATCACAGTCCTCCTGGAAAAGTAATTTTTAACAGCCCAAAGAAAATCTCCAGGTGCCATATATAAGAGTGTGTCATACCTCCTGGGAATATCAGGACTTCAAAAAGGAAAAGAAGAGTGAAAAGGAGGCAGAAAGAATTGCTGGTATGGGGCTTTTAATTTTTTTTTCTTTTTTCAATGTTAGTGACTAAAAGAGGAAGTGAGAATAGTGTGAACCAAGTGCCAAAATGAACTAAGTAGATGAACCAGTCTACTCAGCCATGAGCAAGTGTGTATTTCATGCTCAAACACCTAAATCTCATGACCTTCAAAGAAAGGACTTCCTTTCCTTGATGGACTTCAGCTCAACCTTGTTCTTGCCACAAAAGACCAGCAGAATTTGGTTTGAAAACAAGCTCATCACTCGGTAACTTTCCCCTTAATTCTGTACAATAAGATTATACAGCAGAAAATTAGGAGATTAAAAAAAGGCAAGGAAACAGCCCCACCCAACCAAATGCAATTTCACTTCCCTAAAAATGTCCTCTGAATGAATGGAATTCAATTTGTTTCTGTGTTCCCAGGTAATGGCAGCACCTTGTTTATTTAATTACTTCTTCTTGTTCATGCAATTAGCTGAGAGACTGCAGCCTTTTGTTCATTACGTTAAATGTAACACAGTTATTTGCATAGCTGTTTCCATTTTGAGGCTGAATTTTGGACAAGGCTTTGTTTTGGGCTGTGGCAGGCAGAGAACCGCGGTGAAGACTAATGCAGGGTAGCAAGCAGCAATCTGCTCCGCTGTGGAGTGCGGCGCTCCAGAAACTGCACTGGCTGCTCATCTGCTTCTGATGGCAAATACAAGCCCCGTTTCCAACGTGCACCGCAAAGCACTGCATGGCTTAAGACCTGGTTGTCTTTCACCATATATACCACCGAGAAACAGCTGAGTTCGTCCTAAAGCACTTTCACCAACAGGCTGTCCAAGCTTAACTTTACTGCCCTTTAGAATGGCACAAGACATCCCTCTGGTCAACGTATGCTTGATTTAAAATTGTCAGTACTCTTATTGTGGTTGGGTGAAAAAATTTAGCGATGGAGGCTACTTTAGGCTTTCTTTCTTAAGCAGTTTGATTTAACATCCAGTTGAGTCTAGTGGTGTTGTGGTGCTCAAATGAGTTGTTGCACCGTTAAATTTTTTTTAAACACTCGAGATATATCTCCAGTTCACAAAGTTTAGCAGATTGCTGACCCTCTCTACTAATAAATGAAGCAATTACCACCCCCCAAGTCCTCTGAGTTTCTGGCAGTGAACTGATGTCAGCTTATTTTTATCTAGGTTGCTCAGAAATTGAGGAATCTGCACCTTCTTACAGAAAAAGAGAGGCAGTGGCAGTGCCAGTGAGAGTCTGCATGCTTCAGTGCGCAGGAGGCGCTTTCATCTCAGCCTCCAGGCACCTAAACATCCCTCAAAACTCTACCTCCCAGGAGAAACTGCACACCAACTTACATGATTTGAAATACAGAGACCTGGAACAGACAGCCTGGAAAAATTATCAATCTTTTTAGCTTATAATTCAGCCTATATACATGACCCACAGCTATGGTTAGGATTAGTTCCGTAACCAATTGCAGCAAGGCGCAGCCTTTTAATGGCATCGTTTTAATCCTACCTGTGCCATCTGCCTCTCCAGCTTCGACCGTGGAATATCATCAAAATAGTTTTCATTTCTTCTCCTCCTTGCATCACCCTGCATGATAATGTGGGGAACGTCCAGGGAGCCACCAGTAGTGAAAGTGCTTTGGCTAAGTGATGGAGATAACTGAGGAGGAGTGTGGTTACCGCTGGGTTCCTGGATGAAGAGGAGAAAAATGCAGCATAAGAAGAACAGCATATTGCTGACTTCAAACCACACATTTAAAAGTGTATTTGAATTATTCGTATTTTAAAAAACAAGGAACAATTCCTGAAGTAGAGGTTACCGTGGATGAACTTTTGAGATTTGCTACCTAAGGTGCAGAGCTCATGTGGAAGGAAAAATTATTCACTATTTACATGAACTCATGGCAAATTCCCTCTCCGAAACCTCCTTGTGTAATATGTACCCCCTTCTTGGACTGCTAGAGAGATAAAACAGTGAGTTACTTTTTGTCAAGGTTCAAATAAAGCCATGATTTAGGACTAGCTATTTGTGAGATGAAATACATTGTCACCACTTCTGAGCAGCCACTCTGAGCAGTGAAAGTGATTTGAACTCCACCAACATCTCTAACTGGAAAGAAGAAATGCATGAACATTTACAAAATATAGACACTTTGTTTGCAATTTTTATAGTCTTGCAAAACACCTGTTTAACTTGAAGTACTGGATATCAGAAACAAGCTAAATAACAATTCCTAGACTGCATGAAAGCATCAGAATATAAATATTTTACCAGGCTTTTCTTGTAATCTGTGCTGAACTGTGACCTTGTATCAGTCAGGGTGCAAATACACTGTAGAGAATTGAATCATGAACTCTATCTAATAAACAGCTAAACATGTCCTCCTGAACATACATTTTACCAGGATCTGCCACCACATCGCTCACAGCCAGCCACCGTATGTAGGTTTGGAAACACCTATTCTCATGCACAGCACATCACTTGTTCAAACACCAATTACAAACATCGGTGCCCAGCTTCGCCGTTCAACACTGTGTTGGAGATCGTAGTCAGCAGGAGCAGAGCTACAGCATACCAGCCAGCTGGTCTGCAGACATTCCACCCCAGTGCGGACTGTAGAACACTGTCACAGCAACTGGATGGGGAAACACCTTCCTCTCTCATGATGTACATTACGGGGCTAAATTTATATGACACTAGAGACTTCTCTGATACGAAGTTCTTTGGAGGCAGAACGTACCCAGGAGTGTGTTTGCACAGTGCAGACCATGCCTAAATTACTTACTGCTGTGCTAATGTATTTCAACACTGATCACTGATCAACAAGAAGGGACCCGAAGATAGTAAAGGAAGCGAAGACCTGCTCCAGCATGCATGGAGGGTAAAAGCCTGTCTTTTTATTTAAAGAAAGAATTAGAGTGGATATTTCATGCATGATTACATTGAAGCAAAACTAATTCTGAAAAGCATCGAGGTACTTTACTCCATGCTGTTAAGAAACAAGATCTGGTGTAAGAAATCAGAGTGCTGTAATCTCTCGCAAATGGAAAGCTGCAATTCTTTGTAAGTGTTCAAGTGATAGTAACATCTGATGTTAATATCTGAAGTGTAGGAGTCTGTGTGACATTATTCCTTGCAATCACAACAACGGATTAGTATTTTCCATGTTGGTTGACTAAAATCAGGGATATATAGTTGTTTAGCAACTTTCAATTAACTGGGAATTTTTTTTTTGTTTTTTAATTCTCTAGCTTTCCTGTGATCTGAGACAAGTACTTGACATTCCCCAGGGCAAAGAAAGGAGTGTTTTCCTCTTAGGAATACAAAATCCACCTACATTTGGCCCAGTTAAAAGCATCTGAAAAGCTGTAGTCTGTACATGCTCAGAAGGTTTGGTGAGGCATAATGTCTAAAACCTACCCCTGGTTCTTCCACAGGCTCAATTCTGACTAGATGCTGTAGATGCCTCTGCCCTGAAAATAATTTGAGTACAGGGGCACCAAACGAGATCCTTCCTAATGAGTGCTACCTGCCCCCCCAGCCAGGTACGCAACCCCTCTCTGAACCGAAGCATGATTCACCCACTCTTAGTAAACTGATAGGGCCATCAGCGCATCACAGGGACAGAAGACTGTGCAACGGACGTACAGATTCCAGCTCTCATCGAGCTTTTCATATTTTATCAAACTGCATCTAAAGAGGAAATTCACTCAGAGATCTGTATCGGAAGATTGCTGGCAAGGCAATCCAGACAAGAATTACTAAGTCAAAAAATAAAAGAATTACAGTGCCTCTGCATTATGGAACAGTATGTAATTGTATGATTTTATGCTATTTTCTCAAAGTTGTCCTTCGCAGCACAGATGGATCCTCGACTGTGCAGCATGTTGTCATACACTCAGCACTGTGCTATCATTAGTTATCATGCAGTCAGTATTTTATTCTCACCTCTGTTCCATGGCCCCAAACCCCTTCCCCAAACTCTATTCAAATCCTGCTCTGAGAATAGGATGACTAATGTCATCATTTTCATGATGCTCATAAGTGCTTTACAAATGTCAATCAATTTATTTTCACCACGCCCTGTGACTTCTGGCATTTTATAATCACCACTTTAGTGTGGGAGGCCTGAGACACACAGACAAAGGTTAAAAAATACCAGTCACTTTGGATGCCCAATTACAATACCTACTGCTTGATTGTCCAAGTGCTTCTATTCAAAACTACACTTCTATTGATCTAATTTGCAGCACTGTGTGCTCAGCACTTGTATAAATCAGACTCCAGACTCCAGTCAAATATGCAGAATGTCAGTAACATACAATTAGTGACTGTTTATGAGGCAATTACCTAAATAACTTACCAAGCGTTATCCAAGGGCTTTGTGGCAAAAGCAAGTGTAAATCTGTATTTCCACAGCTACAGCTATCCCTTTAATCGTGATTCTTTCTTCCATTCTTCCTTCATTCCTCTTCCTCACTCCATACCCATTTTCTCATCTCCTTAACAAATCTGCAGACCAGGCATGGAAGCCTGTGCAGTTGCTATCATGTTCTCAGTACCACGCTACTGTTAGTCACCAGGTATTCATATCAATTTTCCATCCCATTGTGAATGCATGGATACATTCCCTGCAGGGATGCCTGATCATATATTTCACTATCAAAATCAGCTCCATCCCCACTTCTCAGTCCTGCCGGTCATGTAAAGCTGGAACTACACACGTCAGGGCTGGAAGGAAGCTTAAAAGATCTTTGCCCAGGATGCCCAGGTGTACCTCATGCCCCACAGATGCTCCTAAAACCAGGAATTCTCTCTAGTGAATTAATTCTTGTGTTGAACTATCATTACTATTGTAAGACTTCTCCAAATTTTCAGTCTAAATTGTTGTTCTTTCAATTTAAATTCCAGCCTCCAGTGCTGACTGGGTGAAGATGGGATTCCATGAATAATGTAGAAGTTGGTCCTGTAATTAAAGATTATAATGCACTCAAGGAAGGAAACAAGATTGCATAGGTAACCTGAGATCCAGCATTTTCTAACTTTCAAGTATGTGACTTTGAAACCAAAATAACTTTTTCATAGTACACAGTTACTGTGGGAGTAACGTATCTTATGGGTATTTTTAATGTTTGTTGCTTTTTCTCAGTATTAAACCATTCTTTCTTTTGAAATATTTTAAAAGCTAATACAAAGAGTTGAAAAAGATGAAGTGTTAACCATGCTGAGGTTGACCTTGGAACCTTAAATGTAGACTCTTTAAAGAATAAACTACTTTTTCTACTGATCTAGAGCCACCTGGTCTAGAGAAGGTGTCCCTGCCCGTGGCAGGGGTGTTGGAACCTGATGATCTTTAAGGTCCATTCCAACCCAAACCATGCTATTATTCTATGTAAACCAATCTTCTAGCAGCAGCAATTTATTTAAACCTATTTTCAAGTTAAAAATTATTGCAAACTACATACTAAATACTATGTCCTCATTTTGTGTGAAACAGCATAGTAGCAGTTGATAGGAAAAAAAAAACTTAATCTAAACTCATGTCTTCCTCTTTATGATTCTCTGTGAAGACTCCAATACCACGAGGTGATAAATGACATTTAGCACTTGCCCGCATCAGTAGTTCTAGCTGCGTAGCAGCAGACTACTTTTTATCATTCTGACTACAGATGGAGGACATCCAGTTTTCTCTTCACTATTAACTGAGAATATACAGTCCTAAACAATAACATGGGCCGGGGAGAGTTTCTTCCCTGCCGCAGAGGAACTAATTCCCCAGTCCAGAGCACTGAAAGTATTGAGCAAAAATGTGCGAATTTCAAATGATTCCTCTCTCTTGGGAGTGTTTTAACACCTGCCATGCATCAGGAGTCATTCACATAATACATAAAAAATAAATTACAAGAAAAATACACACACGTTTGGGCAATATGCCTTAGAGCAGACCATTACAGACTTGTGAGACCTTTTTCAACATGACATTAGGAATAGGTTGTATTTGGTGAACTAAAATGTCTGTATGTGGCATTTGGGAATAAGCAGGGTGAAAACAGGCTGGTCACAGAAACTGTAAGTGTATATAAAAATAAGTCCTCATTCTGTCTTTCTCAATTTCTCTTTACACCAGGAAATTTAACTTGGGAGCATGGACACCCTCTGACATTTGGAAATTTAGTCCCAAATGAGATTCCAGGCAGACATGCAGCCCCATGAAAATAATCATATCCAATCAAATGCAAAAAGTGTGACTTAAAATATCAAAATAAAATGTGTTGATATGAACTCCCTTGGAGAGACGCAGTAGGAATGGGTCATCAGACCACAGCTTGGTAAGGGTAACAGACAGCAAGGAAGCAAAGGCATTGGATTGAGAAACCGAGTGAAGGTGGTGTAATGAGAGATTAAATCTGGTCAAGCTTGCGAAAACCCCAGGGACATTACAACAAAGTTTCTGAAAGAGGGAACAAAAACGAAAAACATGATGAAACTTCAGATACACAGAAACAACTTAATGGCATTTGTATCTCAACAATTGCAAGAGGGTCTCTATAAAGAAAGCATAAAGCAGACATTTGAAAAGTAAGTGCAAGCATTTGAAAACACAAAGGAGAAAGGTAACTCTCCTCCTGCAATATCGATCAGCTGGGCTGGGATTCCTGTGGGCAAACGTAGACCTGCAGCCTGTACACACCTGGGCCTGAGCTAGTTTCTTGAGCAATGAAGATCCACCGGTATCAGGTCAGATGACTCACCCTGTAAAAATGTCAATTTATCTCCGCTGGCTATACGGGGAGCTGCGACGGAGCAGGTCAGCCTAAGATGTTTGCCCTGTAAATTTCTGTAGTGAAGTAAGCTGAACCCCACTCAAAGCAGCTGTGCTTTTCATGTGAATGTTATGAAACGATTTCTGACTTTTTGCAAAATGCAAGCAAATTTTCATGGGGACTCACCCTGAGGGTTATTGACCGAGGTGGTTTCTGAGGAGGGTCTTCGTGAAGCCTGTCTCCCAAAGATGCCAGGACGCGCTTCCGGTGGCCAATCAAGCTAATTTTTAAGACCTGAAATAATAAGAAAAATACCTCATTAAAAAGAACACATTGCAATCATTAAATGAAGATCCATTCAGACTGAAGCCATTTTCTCTGTAAACCTTTTAATACGTTAGTCCACTACACAGGCTAAGTAGAGAGCAGCACGAGGCAAGTGAGCAGAGAAAACGAGAGGTGAGATCAGACAGGAAAAACCCTGTAAAATGAAGGAAGAAAACAAAGCAGGTATAGATGGGGAAAACTGAAAAAAACCCAAAAAGGCTCTATAATGAGTAAGAAGGAAAGGAAAATGAAACAGGAAGAGAAAGCAGCAGAGCAGGAGCAAAAACAAGGGAAGGGGAGGAGGAGACTGGAGAAGGAAATGTAGAGGTGCAAACGGTGGGTGATGAGCATAAAAGGGATTCAAGAGAATGAGAGAGATGCGAAGGAGAGTGAGTAACAGGCAGCAAATGCTTAGAAAGGGCAAGATGGGAGAGAAGGAGATGCACAATGAATAAACGTTATCACTTCTAAATCTGAATGCCTTTCACGGGTAATCTCCGGACGACACATACAGTTTGCACTATCGCGTAGAATCATCCTTGCATAAGAAATAGTGGACAGGCAAACTGTGTCCTGGAGGTCTATTACTTTCACCACACGCAAAGAAGAAAAATCTGTGTGTGCACACAAACATGACCATCAGCGGACAGGTTCGAATACCTTGTGCTTGTCCAAACTCCAAGAACGCTGTTAGAAAGGTGTTCCAAATTCACTCTAACTACACCCTCCTTGTATCTCCCAGTTCCCACCACATACAAAACCACCACTTGCTCACGAAAAGAGAGAAGGCAGAAGCAGCAAGTTGGAAACTTAAGCATTATTGGAAAACAATAGTATTTTGTAGCTATTCTTTAAGGGCTACAATGGCTTCAGAGTGTAAGGCAGCCCTAGTTGTAGAAGCAAGCCTCTGCTCTGCAAACAGCAATGTCCTCATGTAACTCTTTCAGAGTGTATATATGGTTTCATACACCAGAGCTGCCTCCATTCCCTCTCAGAAGACAGCACTTCCCACTATATTTAGGACCACCGTGTGTCAACACCCTTCAGTCGAGAGAAACGTCTCATTCAACCTAGAAAAAGTAATAGTCCCCAAAATACCCTAAAAACACCACCTCTTAAGTGAACAACTACTTCTGTTTAAGCAGTACCGCTAAGAGCCACCATTCATGAGAATAAACAAAACCCAAACCCCAGAAATTCCTGTATGACCTCTCTTAGATCCAGTATCTCAGGATGTGGTACATCAACATGCCACCACTGTTCTGGCGGGTGAACTCCTGCCTGTCCATGGGCAAGTGAATTTGTACACTCTTCCTCTGTTGGATGTCTCTCTGCAATCTGATATTGTTGAACATCAAGAACATCTTGTTTGCCTGTATCTACAGAGCGATGGGCTAAGACGTGAAATGGCTCAGTCTTCCTCTGAGAGGCAGTTGACAGGGTTGCTGCCAACCCTGCAGCTCCACAGCAGACCCAAGCTGCAGAGTCCCACAGGCCTGCTATGTGCTCTCCTCTCAATCTAAATCTGGAGAAGCACGAGTGAAGCTGAGCTAGCGCAGCACACACAAAAATGCCCGAGGCATGCAGGAGACTTAGTTATGTATTCAGTTTACATTGAATGTTAAACAGAAGGGTGCAGTTTATCTCTGTATTTAACTATACGAAACACGTGAATGAGCAACAGCTGCTTTAAGCATTACTCAGGTAATGCACTACAGTGAACTTGCTTCTTTCATAATGCTTCCTCATCATCAAGAGCATTTACCTAGAGATTTTTAAGTCAAACTACAGTTCTTGGGTTGTTTCGAGGTCCTTAGTGCTCTGACTGTCTTATTAGCTATATCAAACCACACAAAGCAGTTCTTTTTGATTTCACAGAGCTGTTGAACAACAGGAGTGAAAAGGACTTGAGTCTTGAGGGACTTCTCATGTAACAGATCAGCAGACGGGTCTAAATGGTTATATTATTCCAAAAACATTGCTCAATTAAGCTAGGCTTATTCCACATATTGTTATTCCATTAAAATGGTGGTCACTCCAAATCTGAAGTGGTAGGGATCTAAAGATGCAACCTACAGAAACATGTGGTCCTCGGCCAACGGGCAGGTGTAGCCAAGTCTCATCAGGACCACATACTATGTTAACAGAAGATGGCTGTTTTCCTCTGGAAATGGACTCCCTAGTTATTTTCTTACTTGGAAAACCTGTTACTCAACTTACAAATACAAAATACTGGTGTGTTTGAGTTAGGAGAGTTTAACAAACACCCTGAAACTCTGAAAACTTGTTCTGTGCTGGATTGTCCTTGACAGTATTTATCAAAATTGTCAGCTACGACAAATACAGGTCAATGGTGTGCAATTGTAAGGTTGCCTAAAGCAGTATGTTAGAAATACCTTAATGTTGCGTATCAGATAACCGTTTGAAGTCTTGCACTTATTTAGCCCACAGGTTAGCTCCCCAGGAATATTTCCTCTATACCAGGCAGCAGTGAACAGAGTAATACTGAACTATAGGTACAGTCAGTACAATGCACCTAAGCACTATGCAGGGAAGCATTTTGTCAAATGTAGCCTACTTAATATACAACAACAAAGTAAGCTTTGCAGCGTGGCTGCAGGAATCAGCTACAACATGTCATGAAACTGTTCAGATTAGCTTAAGGCCCTTTGAAGCCTGTTATTTTCTTACTGGAACAAAAAACCACCACATGTACATGACATGCCTCTGTCTACACCGACAGTAGCATACCTAAGACAAAAAATAATGCCATCTCATATGTTCATTTATATTTGATGTTGTAATACAATTAAAGGAGAGTAGGGCAAGTCATTTGTCCAAAGAAATGATGCATGCACACAAGTTTAGTCATATTTTTACCTCTGTAGTCTCCAATGATTAGCATGCAAAATGAAATTCCACTAGGAAATGTAAGAAATCCACAAAATGTAACCAATGTAACATTTTGCATTTAGATTTCTGACTTGAACTGACAGATGTTTTAACAAACACATGTAGCCCAATAACTCCCTGATGACTGTATATGTGCAGATGCTGGAATTAACAAGTTATTCCATCTAAAACTGAGCATTTCTGCAACATTCTTGTGCCTGATCTTTTCTTCTGACTGAATAATATGATCCAGTACTGTATTTTTATAATTATTCTAATTTCTTTTTAAATTAGGATTATAAACAGTACTGAAATCCAAGACATCAATTCCCTTTCTTTTAGAATAATTTGAAAAGTCAGTGTATTTGCTAAAATTAGTACCATAGTAGTACATAGTGCAAGTGGTCTGGACTAAAAATGTAGCAGCAATCAGACACTAGGAACAAGCTACAAAGTGTAAAACTAGAGTGATCAGAATAGTACTAGTGATTCTCTGATAGCAGCATCAGACACTTCAGAAGTTAAGAAGAAAAAATGGTAAATACAAGCCAACAATGTGTGATCTTCCTATTTCTGCAAGTAAACAGCCCAAAATGCTAGCTAAGTTCAATTTTATTAACCATTTTACTTCTGGTCATGTTGGAATAAATGCCAGGCTATTTGGAATTGCGAGTGAAGAATATATTGATTATTACCACTTTCTTGTGACAATGCTGCCCCATAGGGCTAATCGTATAGGACAGCTGTGCCCAGACTGCCCAGTAAGAGAGCCCAGACCAACCAGTACAGCTCATCTGATCATCACAACTGGTTTAACTGAAAAATTGGAAAAGGATTAAATACACTTGCTATATAACTTCCCAGTGTGGACAACCGTTCAAAATTTTACAAATACTATCCATAAACTGCTGTCAGTGACTACCAGTTAAAACAAAACAACCAACCAACAAAAATCATCTCCCCAGTGCCCCACCCCACCCGCCACAAAAAAAATAAGAGTGAAAAACCCCCATACCCTCCATACTGACCAAGACTACATGGTGAAAATACCACATTTTTGAAAAATATATATGTCTGAATTAGCTGTGAGACTGAATGCCTGGTGGCTTACCAATACCAGACACAGACAAATCCAGTCCACTTTATGCTCTTTCTCATCCTGACTGCAACTGCCGATTCCTTCCAATCCTAAATTATCACAAACCCTTGCTATTATTAGGAGTGTAAGGATTTTCCTGTAGAGCCCTGACCACCCATCAAAGCATGGGCACATGATAAAGGGGCAGTCTCCAAAGCACCCTGCACATCAGAGACTTGCTGCAACTCTGCTAGGTTTCCACAACAGCAGTGGAAGCACTCCTTTATTATGCCTATGAAGAGATTTGTAAAAGACTTATGATTTCATATGATTTCAGATCAATGATATGAAATATGCACCATTATCCCCCTGAACTAATTACGCAACTGGAAACAGATGCCAGTTGTCTTGGTGACAGCATCTCGCAAAGACAGATGGCTGCCTAGTTAGTCCTGTTTCTTTATGTTATCATGAGAAACTGATGTGCAAATATACAGTTTAGCTGCAGATCTCCAGTTTAATGGTACTCAGAAGCCAAAGGTCAAGAGTCTTCCCCAAGTAAGGGTTAATTTTGAATCCCAGGTTGTTGCAACTCCCCTGGGCTGCACTGCTGCACATTACTTGCTGCCAGAGCAGTGGCGTTAGGACGCTGCTTAGCCCTTGCCATCCCAGCTCAGATTCAGGCAGGTGAGGATTCCTTGGTTTTTTTTGCAGAAGTTCTCAGGACAGCCTTTGGTTCTACTGACGCTGCTGGAATTTTTGTCCTGACTTCTCCAGACAAGCCATTTTTGTCGTGAAACAATTTTCCAAATTCTCATTAGTTTAAGAATTGGTTGATGTATATGACAAGTATCAGGTGTTTTGGTTCCACTAAAGATAAAAAAAAGTAATTGTAATTTTGCGCTTGTAGTTGATAACCTTTAATATTTCAGTGGAAAAACATTAATTTGATTTTTTTATTAATAAAAATCAGGAAAATACAATGTAACAAGACCTGGCCAATATTGAGACCTGGCCACTTCAGCTCCTGAGGATGTGTCTCAGGCTAAGTGCTGAACCACTTTTTAAAAACAGTATTTTAATAAAAAAAGAAGTTAAAGCCATGGCCTTTAAAAAAAAAAAAAAAAATCAGTTTAATGATTTTGCAAGCCTCAGATGTAATGACAAACATTAAATTTTTAATTTTTATTATTACATGAGCCTCAAAAACATATAAATCAGAAATCCTAGAAGTCTATTATACATACAAGCATATAGTTTATTACAATAATGATCACCTCTTCTAAGAGATAAGGCTGAAAATATTTATGTGAAAACCAGCAAGTATTAAGCAGGTCTGTACGTAAAGTGAAAACACCCCTTCTGTTTTCACAAGCAGCAAGCAGAAAAAATATTGGACAGTCTGAAATGCAGAATACATTCCCAAATTGAGTCCTAGAGGATAGACTTCTTAGACTGTTCCCTCTACTGACGAGTTAAATTTCTACCTGTGTGTTAAGCTAATGGCTGGTCCAGATGAGATTTCTAAAGTGTGTGGTCACAGGGACCAGGAGTTTTATTCCCAGCCAACCTCCTTGAGGTCTTGAATGTTAATCATAAAGCACTAAGAGAGAGCAATTGCAATATCAGTATGTTATCTCACAATATTTTGCAGGATTACTTACATAGCAGATAAATTATAATTAAAGTTACTGGTACTACAACACATTTCATAATGAGGTAATCATTTATTTATCTATTTTTAATATGCAATTATCAGCAAAGCACATCAATCTGTACACAAGCGTGAAATATAGCTAGTGTAACAAGAAATAGGAGATAAAATATAAATCTCCATAGAAAATTTTAACAACTCTAAAATTGATCCTTTTTCTGATCTTGATTCAATTTCATCACAGACTTAATTCCAAGGGGGGAAAAAGGGGGGGGGAAATCAAGCCTTTTTAAAGAATGGGGTATTTGTCTACTAAATAAATAGGGGTTTTTTTTAAGCCTTCTAACAACACACAGTAATGAAAAGTTTCATAATATCAGAAGAAGCCAACAGCCATTTGCTGCTTCGAATAAAAATGCAGATTACCCTAGCTCAGAGTTATAAGCAATGCAGTCATTAAAAGGTAAGCTCTGTAATATGAGAAGAGTATCAGTTAATTATAAAGAGAGCAATATATTAGAATTGAAAATTAATTGTTTGTTTCTGTATCATTCAATAATATAGTCTGGTAAATATGGCAGTAAAAGTAATGAAAAACCTAAGGTGGTGTTAAATATCTCTTTCTAATACTAGAATTTAAATGAGGCCCCTTTATGCATTTGTGTTTTTAAAGATCTTCAGCATCTTTCAGATACGCAATAGCTGCAGAAAGGACGTCTTCAACATACAGAAAGAAAAGCCAAGTACAGGACAGGAGAACCTCGACCGAGTATCAGAACAAATGTTGCTAATAGGTGTTATTTAGAACACGTTCAATTTCCTAGTATATTTACAAGTTACCAGCTGTGTGCACAAAGACCTAATTATTATTGCACTGAAGTATTTTCAGTGTAGTAAATTATGTTTCTGTATTGTAAAACGTTCACATTAAAAGCAGGGGCTCCACCCTTGAATAGCCAGTTCAAGCCCAATCTGTGGACAGAGGCTACCCATGGCTTGGATTCAGGCTGCACTATGGAGTGGTTTGCACAGAACACCGCACATGGCAACCCCAAATACACTTATCCCCTGAAGTATTGCATATTCCAGCATTACAGACTGTATCATGCATTACTGTTCTACTGCTAGCATTAATATTTTTACATATTTTTAAGGGAAGAGCTGTAACAATTATCATAAAGATAAAAACGTGTGGAGTGTTTGTCACCTTTGACACAAGGGCCATCACTGGCAGTGTCGATACTCCACAAGTATGAACTTCTAGCACGATGCTAAGAACACAGCTCATCCCAATTCGCTGCCAAAGTACAGGTGAATTGTCCTACAAGTCTCGTGCAAACTGCATGGAAATGCTTCCTCAGAAGAAAGGAGATCTGCAGCAGAAAGACCAAAACCACCAGGCTTTGGTCCAATTTGAGAAGACCGGGCTGCAGAGCGGGAGCAGCCACGGCAGAGCGACCTCGCAGGGATCTCACTCCAAGAATCCAACTGCCTCACAACCGGACTTGGGAGGCGGGCAGGGAGCAGTGCTCTGTGTGGCCAGCTCCTCATCTGCTTCTTTACCTGACCACAGAAAAACTAACACTGGCACAAGTAAACAGGCAGGAAAGTACAATCGAGGACCGGGGAAAAAGGAAGGGGGTGGAAATCTCATTTTCAGCAGCTGCTTGTGCTCTAAAGCTGTGCAAGCCAAACATGAGATGCATCCACCACAGTGCAGCTTCTTTCATCAGCCCTCTCCCCAGGTTTCACACCCCCTCCACCTTCATCAATCTCACCCTTTAACACCAAATGGAAGAAGCTACTACATATGTAAATGCTACCAATTCATCTCAACTGCAGCTGTAGTAATCTACTATTTTCTTTCAGGTAGTCTAATTGATTAGCAAACTTAAAATAAATTAAGAGCAATTTTGTCTAATCTGCATTCGGTTTGGTTTAAAATTTTGCTTGTCAGATTCTAAACCCCAGATCTTGTCTGTTTTCTAACTAAATGATATGGCTTTAAAAAAAAAAAAGCTGTTAGTTCTCGTTTATAACCTTTACATTATCACAACTACTACTATCTCAAAAAAAGGCAGTGGCCACCATGGCAGAGCAGAATCATACATCATAGGCAGAGCCGGCATCATGCTGTACTTTGACTCTTAATCTGTGAGGAGGAAGCACCGTGGGTGGGAGAGAACAGGCTCTATGAGCACAGCAGGATGGCTGGATTAACTCTGCCAGGGGCAGCAAGGGACGGCAAAAGCATTTCTCAAAATATCTTTTTCTTTCATGCCTTGAGGTAAGAGCAGGAAGGAACACTATCAAAAAGTGGGGTTACAAAAGGATACAAACAAAGTGGCAAAAATATTCATCCGTCAATAGCTCAACCAAGTTCTTCCCTCGTGGCTCTGAGCAACACCACAGATTCCAACATGAAAGATTATTGTCTGCATGATTTGAGATAAATTGAAACCACAAGGCCATCCAGATCATACACATCTTATGCAGATTCCTTCATTAAACATTCAACATTAGTCTGGCTTAAGGAAGAAACATTTTTGTACATAACCAAATGAGAACAAAGCAAGTGGCCAAGCTGTACTGAAGAGCCCTCCAAACAGGAGGCTGATTTTGTACTACAGTTAAAAACCAGATAAACTGAACTTCATACTAACAGTGAAAACCAGCAAAGCTTTGGTCATCCCAAGCTTGTTCTTAAAGTTATTTTATAAATTAAAAAGAATATAGATGTGTGTATCTTTTTGAATTCCAGAGTTTGGGCAGATACATTATTAATGAAGCATTCTGGCAAAACCCACCAGTAAACAGGTTATCATGGGAAAGGCTTTCTTGCTCTAAATTCTATTTGAATTTTCCCAGTGAGAAGGGCTGGACAGGACTCCTCAAACAGGGTAGTGCAGCATGTTTTTTTCACCTCTCCTCTTTCTCTCTTTATTCTTCAGCCTTATCAAAAGTTCCTGAAAAAGGAAAGTTCTCTTCAAAGTGAGTGTCAAAAAGAGGATAAACCTGATCTCCACGGCTCAGGCTCTGCTTTTCTTGTTCTCTACCTTAGGCCCATCCAACCCATACAATAAAGTTGAAAGAAGGAAAGACAGTGCCAAGGAGTTAATCCTCACTTTTCCTATCAGTAGTAGTAACACCAGCAGTCGTTATTTTGCCAAGTGTTACATGGGAGGGTTTTTGGACCTGCAAGAAACCAAACTGACTTAGCAGACCTGTGGATGCAGTTAGCTGCAAGACAGTGGCCCCACACTGCAAGAGGTCAGAGGTCCCGAACCACGTCTATGATGATTCCCAAGCCACTCTTAATGTTGCTAAGAATCTCCACAATGTCTAACTCATGCCTTTTTATAATTCTAATTATAGTAATTTAGCAAATATCCTTAATCCAACGATTAACCATTCTGATTCTTGAATTATGTTTTCATTAATATTTAACCTAAATTTTCTCTTCTCTAGCTCTTGTTCTGTCCTCACTGATTTATGAAAATAATTCATCATTATCTCCTTTATAACATCCACTTACATGTTGGCAGAAAGTTATGTTTACCCCCAATCTCGTTCCCCCTAGAAAGAACATGCTCATTACACTAGGTACCTGGTTACAAGTTGAGACACAGCCACGATTTCTAACATAAAACATGAGCACAAAAAAACCCAACAATTCCTCTTCCCCTCACCTAAAAACCAATATAACCACAAAATTTTTACTTAAAAAAGAAACCCAAAAAACAGAGAAAAAGCACATTTTCCTTTCTTTTGCAAGTAATTTATCATACCCTATCCACAATTTTGCAAAGTTGTTCTACCAAGAATACCTCTCGCTCCTAAATATTTTTTAATAGGCCATAAAGAATTCAACGTATGAGCACATTATTCTAGCTGAAACATAAAGGAAACCACACCAGGGGACAGAAATCTACAACTCTTTATACACACTCCTCTTGTTAGTATGCACAACATTCATGTATCACTGTCCTTTTTTCCTGTTTTGCTGGTGACTGATGTTCCATCAAATATCCAGTAGCACTACTCCTCCTGCCCAGATTATTCCCCCAGTACGGCTGTTCCGTAATATACTCAGAACTTGTTATATTCTCTCTTGTGATCTATACTTCCAAAATAAATCACTTTCACATTTCTTCAATTAAATATTACATAACTGATTCAGCCCATTTATCCATTTCAAAAATCATACTGTATTTTAATCCTATTTTACAAATGTTACTACAATGTTAAATAATCACCCTTCAGATCAGGAATAATGCCATGAAAATCCACATTTGTTTGGGATGACAAGTTTGCAGAACTTTCATTTTGCTAGAGCTTGAAACATTAAAGCAGACAAAAGATTAGTTTATATTAATTTATAGCATTAGGTGTAATAGCCGCCAGTATTGCTGTGAAGCCAAGTAAGTTTCTACATCATCTTGTCACAAACGTGCATTAGAGTACAGACCACATTAACTCACTATAAGAGATCCTGTCATGAACATTTTACACCAAATCACCACATGAACTATGATTAATAATGAATCAGAAGAGTAGATTTATATGAATAATACGCAAAGAGAAAAAACCCTCCTATTATGGACAATTAGATGATAATGTAACTTACATATTTGCTATGTTCTAATATGTAGCCACTTGGGATATCTTCACATGACTTACTTCACTTAAAATATATTTCTGAGGTATACTGAAGAACTAACTAATGCTTTGGGTTTTACAAATGAATAAGTAAGCCTAAATTTAGCCACTGGTAATTAAGTATAGTTTTAGAAATTCTCCTATTCAAGTCTACATCTCCTTTATGTGTTGTTTTTTAATTCTTCCTATATTTGTGATCCAGATCTAGATCCTGGAAAGCATAAGGCTTTTCTCATTTCAAGAACCCTGACATTTAAACTTACTTGTTTCTGCTGCAATATGAACCTTTGAATCATAAAATATTTTCCATTCATGATTTGTGTTCATATTTTTTTTTATCAAACAGATTTCTCAGATACTCAAGAGCGTAAGTATACCAACCTTCTGCACAGAACTGGAAGTAAATGACTGTGTGACTTCAGTAGTAGGAATGAAAAATACTTAAGGAAAAGGTTAAAATATGCTTTTTAAATGTTATGTTGTGTTTCTCTATCACATACAATGGGCTTACTCAGCAGCAGGCAATTTCTTAGTTTACAGGAACTCACCCTGTGTTTCACACTAATTTGGTCTGAGATAGGTACAGCTGATATTTCTGCATTAATATCTATCACAAGGAATTTACCAAGTGCTGATGTTCCCATCCAGCCCTCAGCACATGGGTTCCCTCCCTGGCCATGAACCCAGAGGACAGAAGCAGCATGAGAGAGATGCAGCCAAGTTTTCCCATGGAAGTGCACGATGGACGGAACGGGAAAATTTCTCAGGTTCTTCATGCTTGAGGATTTAAAATGATAGGTAAAGTTAAAGTTTTAAAAAGAAAACACTAGTACTGGTACTTCAGTGCTGCCCAGGAGATAAAAATCCATGTTTCAGTTCAGAAAACAGAGGGAGAGGGGCATGGTGTGCCTAACAGCACCCCAAAATTTCAAAATTTCTGTTCCCAGAAAACAGCTGTCTGCTGGCAGAGCCTTCTGGGGACTGACACAGAATGAAGGTTCAAAACCGCCTGCTGGGAGGCCTCTAGATGGAGGAATTGGAAGCACAGTGGGATGCGCACCTCTCCAACGCCACCCCGACATGCCCTTCCCTCCGGGAGCTGCTTCCCAGCTCCTCCGCAGCCCAACTGCTGCAAACCAGCGCTGCTGGGGGTCACGCTGCCTGCTTCATCGCCAGGGCACGCAGGTAACAATGAACACCTGCAGAGAGAGCTACAACTACATAATACTACCATCTGTATTTGTCTTACAGACCAACGTGAACTACGACCTCGCACAGGCTGCGGATTCCTCCGCATTCACAGTCAGGGAGCAAAAGGGAAAGCAAATAAATGACAAAGCACTGTGCAAATCCTAAGGCAAAAACCAGCAAGAAGTGGCGTGAGCTACCACTAAGTCCTAACTGTACAAGGACAGTGAAGTTTCATTAATCAATTTCTTAACTGCAGATACAACCAATGCAAGCTCCTGAAATAAGAAGGTAAAATGGGAATATGGAACCCATGAAGGATAAAATGAGTGCTAGAAATTTTAAGAGGATGAATAACGCGAGGAGAAGAATAGGAAGACCAGAAAATGGGTCATTATAGTAATCAGAGGAGAAATAGCTAATTTTGGAAGGATTTACATTTTACAATAAAATTTAAAGGTAACTGTTTGAAGAACACCAGTAGGTGACATCTACAGGGCATTTGTTGATAAACCAGAGTTCATTATTTTATTTGTCTGTTCTGGCTTATATAACTTTCCTATTTTCCTTTGTGAATTCAACTTTCTCCTCCCTCATCTATCAACCTTCTCCCTATCTCTCTCTTCACATCTTCTTTTCACCTCAACAGACCCCAGATTCTGTTTCCCCTTGCAGCTTTGCTCCAGGTCCCCTTTATTTCTTTACCACCCTCGACCCCACTCAGCGATTTAACCTGCATTTGCCCCATATTCCCACCTTGTCCAGCTGACCACTACAGAGCTGGCAGGGAGAAACAACAACAAAAAATGACCAAAAGCTGCTCACCAACGAGCAAGGTAAAAAGCCCAGAGAAAAATGGAAAGGAAGCTGTTGGATTAATAATAAAATCAGATTTAACAGCATCTGCTCTCCTCCATAAGCACTGAAATAACCATGTAATAAACATTTTTAATATATGTTTAGTGTCTTTCGTATGTCATTTATGGGATAACCCCCCAAGCTTGCAGAAAGAGACTGCCTCATTCTTCAGCAATCTCTGTCCTTATTTTGCACCTCTAGGATATCGTTGAAATGAAGAGAACAAACACCCACATACGTTTCTATTCTTTCATAGTCTGTACAGCGAGTCTTCCACACAAGTGGTGCTGGTAGGAGCACTGCAATCAGCTCCCCTCATCAGCTGTGACCTAGGACGACTTAGTATACTATCAGGCATAGTACAGTAATTTTGTATTGATAAAAAAATAGAGAGAAAACAATGTTTTACCAATACAAAGCATTCTGCAGAATGGCTATTGAATTGATGTTTTAAAGAAAGACGTGATTTTGTGAACACAGGCTCACGCTATGGATTTTTTTTTAATTGTGCATCTAATTTCTAGCTATTTAAAATCTTTTGAAATCTCTTCACTAAGATACATCTTCTTACTGTCTAAACCCAAAATTATTACAGTGACATGAGGCAAGAAATACTTAGAAAAAAAGTATTACTTTGGCTTGTTACCACTGTATTATTTTGCTAATAAATTTTTTAAGCCTCCAGGAATTGGTATATATGTCAAAAACATCTAGGGTCAGCTCCAGCAATGTACAAGCTTGAGTGGTTCAGAATTCCATATTTTTAAGAAAACATGGCATGTGTTTGTATCAGCAAGTTTCATCTGTCATTATCCATCTCCCTCCTACACCTTTCTAGTATAAAAACCCCTTCTGCTTGCTGACAGAATACTAATTTGGCTTCATTTAAATGCTAAAGCAGCATAGTCCAGCTATCTCATTTAAAATATGTGTAAAGCTGTGAAACAATTGGGAAGCACAATGAAGAGTGTCTACCCGAAGATCTGCATGGAATTATTTTCCAGTAGACACTAAAAAGGCAAAAGCCTACAGTAGCCATTTTTTTTTTTCCCCACACGTATCTCAAAATCAGGGAAGGGACAAGGGTAATATTGACCTAGCGGCTCACCACTTTATACCACCCATTAAGATTAAAGGCCAGGTGATGTATACCTGGCATATAGAGGCTTCTATTTGTGCACGAGCACTCACTCATTCTTGCAGCTACAACCACATTTTTATTCTGTGTGTGCAATCAGGAATGTGCATTAACACAGCCTGCATCAAATATAAATCGAGGGCAAGAGGAATTTCCATATATGAATAGTTCAAAAACCTAAATATAGAGCGCCCTATGGACAAGATCTGGGCAGGTATCCCTCAGTAGTACCTTCCAGTGACCTGCATTGACAATGATCCCAGACTACCCTCCTCGTAAAGGCGTAGTTTAAAGGCGTAAAACAGAGCGTATAACGAAACCCGAGTTGGCATGATTCATTGAGGTGATATTTGATGCGCAAGTACGTGGAAGTGTGTAAGTGGAGTTTAAATACACTCACTTTCATGTAAAAATGTGTGACGTGTGTTACCATCTTCCTACACAAACATGAGGAGAAAGCAGGAAAGAAAAATGTGCAAGGGACACTCCCTCCCAGCACTGCAGAAGAGGCTAGCCACAACCCGACTGAGAAAGCAGTGACCACCAAGGCTTGGATTTGCTTAGCATCGAACTGCTTCACGGCAGAGCAAACTGGGACCTAAGCCTCATATTTCGGGGTGCGCAACGGAGGTATTACTCATTCACACCTGCTCACAGATGCTCACGGAGTCTATTTCAAGTTCAAAAATCAAAGTAGCTTAGCTTCCCCCCGGTCCAAGCGAAAATGCAACACAAAACAGTGAGCTCAAATGTTGCTCACAGTAGCATAAAAGGTACATGGGCAAATGAATGATCATAGAATCATAGAATCATAGAATCACTAGGTTGGAAAAGACCTTAGAGATCATCCAGTCCAACCGTATCTGTCCACCACTAAACCATATCTTTCAGCACCTCATCCACCCGTCTCTTAAACACATCCAGGGATGGTGACTCCACTCCCTGATAGCACACCCTGTTAAACTTTACATCCGAGATTAAGATGAGAAGAAAGCAACTGCCTTTTCTCTCTAAACTCTCTAATTCCTGAAAGGTTGAAAAAAACCAGAGATTTGTCAGCAGAAGAGTCACTAGTTAAAATAATTTGTTTCAGAGGGTAAATATAACTTCTGTTGTGCAGAATTGCAAGATGACAAAAACCTCCATTGGACTCATCTATATATGTAGATAGAAACATCTCACAGTTCAGTTTTTTAAAGAAACGAAAACACGGAGGACCTGATCATGGTTTTAAACCTGCTTTGTGCAACAAAACTAATGCAGGACTGAGTTAAGGAGCTGACCCATATACTGAAAAATAGGATCTAAAATTAAATAGGAAAATGTACATCATTATTTTAACTTAGCTCAAATTTGCACAGCTAAATCTCTGTGCAGCAAACTGAAAAGTTATCTATACCCTGCAGATTATTATGCACTCAGTGAACACACAACATCATTTTTGCTATGTTAGAGGTATTGAATTTTTCATGCATTTTAAAGTTGGATAAATGGTTAAGAAAATAATTCAATAGGTCAGACATTTCATTAACTTAAATATTAACAACAAAATCCTCCAAGCAGAATAAAAATGCCTTTTTTTCCCTTGCCTGTGGACCTATGTACTTGTCCAGGGCAGCAGAGCCCACTGAGGATCCTTCTCAGCTAGCCAGAAGTACGAGGGTGCTAGACATCTGGGGCTGCACAACCTACATTCTCTGTTGAAGTTGCTCATTTTGTTTATATTTACACTTATGTTCTTGACCCAAGGTGTCTTGTTCTCAAAGGAACCTTTGCTTTGCTTTAATTTCTCAGTGTACACTGAATATCAGCTTAATTCTGTTGAGTAACTTAATCAAGCATACATACATTAGGACTTTAATAATATCTAGAATATTTTCAACTAGTTTATAAATTACCTGCCTGCAATGATTTAATGCCAGTGAAAGTGTCTCTTTTAAATACCACTTACTGTTAACAAGGATGAGATCTTGATGTCAATGGCAAGAAACCACTGACTGCAATGAAGCCAGTGTCTCACTTGGACATGCTGTATTCCAATAAAAAAGGGATTACACTGCATTGCAGAACTGGAAAGGATGGGTACAGTTAAAATGAAATGCTAGAATGAGAGCTGACTGTGTAAAAATAGTATTTTCTTATTCAGCAGACCTACCCTACAAATATATTCTATCTCATAGCTGCTTATACTCATGGCTAGAAAAAGACCCTAGGATTATGTTTTATTTCTATTTCAGAGATGGCACATTTATGGTGAGAGCAAGCAAGCAGACCCTGTTTATATTGTTTCTCAGTCTTGTGATTTCATCAGGAGTCTTACCAAAGTCTATCCTTCTCCCAAAACCACAAACTTTGAATGTCAGTTTTTGTTTGGAAGAAAAACCACACAATTCCCATGACTGCATAGATAGCTTTGATTATTGTATTGGAGAGAGGAAAGTTAAAAACAAACAAACAAACAAACAAAAAAATCCCCACATCTTAATTTTCCTACGATATTTGAAGCCCTGAGGTTGACTAGTTTTTCACCATCTGTAAAATCACTAATAAAAGGACAATTGATCCTTCTGAATTCTACACACAGGAATGATCTGCACAAGCTGGAGCAGCCCTACTGTAAATACTGCCTACAGAATCCTTAGTACCATGTAAAAGCAAGAAAGACAGCCTTTTGGACACCGAATTAGACTTGGAGGCAACATGCATGCTGTGGTTAGGAGAAACCTTTTATTCCCAAACTCGACAACTTTTACTTTGTGGTCCCTAAGACAAAACAAACACGGTACTTTGTTACCCTTCAATAAATCTTCAGCTTTTCAGCGCTGGGTTATGAAACGTTCTGGCTTTCATTTAGGTAAAAGGAATTTATAATCTCACAGGGATGCAAAGAAAAGCTTGGACACAATCCAAGCGTAATCAAACTACTAACCCCAAAAACCACACACGAAGACGAATGAGAGAAGTTGTATGGCAATATTTCTCCCGGGCTGTGCTCCGCAAAAGACACTGTTGAGACTCAGGTGTAAAGGAGATTGTTGTTAGTGCTAATCCTCTACTCCTAACCCACTGATATAGTATATAAAACTGAGGCAGATCTGAGACAAGCCGTTTCACGTGTCTCTTCTTCTTGAGACCCTACATGAACCTCTCCCAGGCTGCTGCTCTCCAGGAAGAGCCACAGATCAGCTCATCCCAGTCATAATGTGAGCGATATGCTAAGATGACAGAAACTTTTACCAATAGCTGCTCTTGATCTTATACTGTCAACTCCTAACCTTTCTAGCCTGCTTCATAACCATCCACGTTTTACTGTAGCAGAAGCCTACAAGGAGCTTAAACAGCCCAGCTCTTGAGAAGAGCAATGCCCATGTTGGAATGAAGAGAACTGGACGTATCCAATTTGGTAAGATTTGTCCTTGCATCTCAGGCATCCAGGATTTCTACCCCTCTGTGGCAAAGTACGAGAGAAGACATAGCCCGGCAAGATGAAATGAAAAAGGGCTGTAAACTGAACATCAAATGAGTTTGCTTCCTGCTCTCTCCCCTTTCAAAGTACATGTGCTGAGACATGGCCTCCTGCTTCCCTAGATAAATAAGAAAAGGGTTGAGCAATGTGATTTAAGAAGAAAATTACATGATACAGTATGTTTTATTTCATGGCATGCTAAGAAAATGATTAAAGAAATCTGAAGAAGAGTAAAAGAGTTGCTCTTTTAGCTTTACTTTCAAATACAGCAATGTAACACAGAACCATTCTGATATGCTGCTGTATGCATCACTTGTGTGCCTATTATCCAGCTGCTTAGAAAAACGAAATCCAAACCTACACATTTTATCTCAGAGCAGCAGCACAGGTTTTGTAGAGTGAGAGCTTATGAATGGTACAACAGGAATTTAGCACAGTGAAAACACAGTCCAAGCTCAGGGGTCTATTCTCTTTTCATTGCTTTTATATATTTCCAGTATTCAGGAAAATTACGTGGAGCATTAAGGTTAGAATAGACTCCTGTGAAATGAGCTCACAAATGAAATTAAGGGATGGAGAGAGCAGTGAATAACTGAATCCCCTGAGCCAGAAGAATGCCACGCTGGAGTGTCACAGGAGGATATATAACATGTGCTACTTTGCACCCACTTTTCAGTGGACCTGTGTAATTTATGAACCTGACAGCAATGCCATACATACCCACAGGCTCTTCCTAACCTCCCTGCTGCCCATCAGCACGCTTCCACACAGAACTGCCAAGGAGACTGACACAATGGAAATGCAGTGGTTTGGCTGCCTTTCAACCTTCTATATACCCTGGAGACAGGAGGATTACTTATTATTAGCAATTATGAAATTTAATCCACTATACTACATTGCATATGATCAAGCTTTATTGTACTCTAGTGAGTCTTACCATAGTATAAGTATCAGATTATAAACCTATTTTTTAATGCATTGGTTTTAATTTTATATAGAGTCAACTCTCCTTGTTCTATGTGTCTGTTGCAGCAGAGGAAAAAAAAAAAAGATAAATTGATTTCTCTTTCCTATTTTCTTTTTAACAAATGAAAACCTGAAGCATATGTGGATTAACTGATAAACTTAAGGCTGCAGATAAAACTTGGCATATTAATAGTAATGAAAACCACATCTCCTAAATCCTAATGCCATGCTTTATTCACAAAATCGTCCTGGCCTTACTTGCTGTATCCAACAACCAGAATGGTTCAAATACGAGCCATAAAAAACATCCACCCTGTGTGCAGTCTGCCCAGGCACCATAAGAAATGGTTCACAATCTTCACTTTCTGCAAGCCTAAAATCAGATGTTCCGCTTTGTTTTCTTATACTGCTCTTCGTTCTCATAAACTAATGATGATATTTATGAAAATCACAACACACTTTCTTACGGGCCACTAGTTTAAGTGAAAAATGGTTATGATTACATAAGTCACATTGCATTTACTGATCACAAATATAAAGGAAAAAAAGGTTAGAAAAATATATGCTTTTTGACCTATCAAGGATTAGTAAACATTAGCAAAAGTGAATTTTCAACGTAGCAATCTATCATGCCACTTCGCCACTTTTCATTCTGGGTGGAAGGTATATTTATCTGCCTTTGCTTTC
>NW_010272681.1:36275-55181 GCF_000690775.1 Eurypyga helias
GGAACACTTTCCCACAAACCGTAACATTCTGCTAAATCCGTCTACCCTGTGACATACGCTTTTCCCTGGGCAGAAGACAGAGGTGCTACACGCTCCTGGCCCTCATTAGTCACATCGCACTACCGGAGGGAACTGTGAGGACAGCAGTATGAGGAGCTACACACAACCCAGCGAGTGCTTTCACTTAAGCCAACATGCCACTCATCACACAGTGACTTATTTCAAAGAGGGATGTGGTGATTGGCAGCCCAGAAAGCCGACTGTACCCTGGGCTGTATCCAGAGAAGTGTGGCCAGCAGGTCAAGGGAGGTGATTCTGCCCCTCTGCTCTGCTCTCATGAGACCCCACCTGGAGTGCTGCATCCAACTCCGGCACTCTCAATATCGACCAGTAGGAGTGAATCCAGAGGAGGCCACAAAGGCAATCCTGGGGGCTGGAGCACCTCTCCTATGGGGACAGTTGGGCTTGTTCAGCCTGGAGAAGAGAAGGCTCTGGGGAGACCTTACAGCACCTTCCAGTACCTGAAGGGGCTACAAGGAAGCTGGGGGGGACTTTTTACAAGGGCCTGTAGTGACAGGACAAGGGGTAATGTGTTTAAATTGGAAGCAGGGAGATTTAAATTAGATATCAGGAAAAAAATTCTTCACGGAGAAGGTGGTGAAGCACCGTAACAGGTTGCCCAGAGAAGCTGTGGATGCCCCATCCCTGGAAGTGTTCAAGGCCAGGCTGGATGAGGCTCTGAGCAACCTGGTCTAGTGGAAGGTGTCCCTGCCCATGGCAGGGGGGTTGGAACTAGATGACCTAAGGGACCCAAACCATTCTATGATTAACATGTGCCACCAGGAACATAAGTAACAGTGCACTTTGCTACGGATTTGCACTTGTATCTCCACAATCCTTCCCTTGCCCCAGACCACAATTCCTTTTTGTACACCGCTTTCTCCTCCATATTATCTCCAGCTTCCCTAATCTTCATAGTAATTTCAGCTTCCCATCACGGCTCTACTACTCCTTACCTGCAGTTTTTCCTACTCCCAGCACTGCAAACCACAATACCTCCGCCACAATGAGGTTATTAAAAGGGTTCCATCTACTCACTTTCTTGATAGTTGTGGAAACTTAATACCTCTGAAAGAAACCATTCTTCCAGCTCAAATGCCCAGTTGATTAGGAAGTTCAAAAGACTGACAGCATAATTATAAAAATGTACTTCTTTAGGTTAAAAAGTCTTCCCCAAAAGGAAACTTTAATGGAGTAAATCAGTGACTGAAAATTCTAAAATACGTGTCTTTTAATAATAATTATAGCTTAGAGCAAGAACCTCAAATCTTGTTTCTTCTATAAGTTCAAAATAACTGCAATTTAGTTAATAATCATTCATCTCATAAAAGGAATGTGGTACTCTTAATACTCTTTTGCTACAAAAAAAAGTTAAAGTACCCCAAATTTAGACTCAATTCTATCCTTCAGAAGCAATAAACACAACTCATCGAAACAAACCTAGGCTGTGCATTCGTGTCTACATAAATGACATAACATCATCTAGAGTGAATGTCATTCCACACTCACGCTAGAACAGTGATTAATTAAGCAACCGTCTTCAGTGATTTCTCTCACCTGAGCATGCACATCCAGAATTTCTATGCAGGATTCTTTTGACAGAGATTAGAAAGAGCAGTCTGCTGCTTAGGATAAGCAAGCATCAGATTGATTTCTAAGCTTATAACACATTAATATAATCATATTAAAGCATTTTGAAATTAGAAACAGCCCAGTTCTTTAATGACTCCTTGAACAAGGAAAGCATTTTTAGCAAAACAGTCATAAAGATAATCTTCTATTCAATGAAGAACCAACTAGTGACTCTGACTGTAAAAATAACGAAAACATTAAGTAAGCAAATGTTGTGCTCTGTCAGAGTTTGATTACTGCAACTGGGGGATTTTAAACAGCAGTGAAATGAACTACCTGAAGCTCACTGAATCAGGAGGGGTTAAGGGAGTCCTACAGTCCAGGTTAGAACGCCTCTATGTGATGGTGACTATCCACAGGCTCTCTAGATGCTCCTGCCTCCAAGATAATGCACCCAGGGCAACTACACACCAAACACCAACGAGCTGCAGCCAGGTGCTGTCATAAGAAGTGAAATCGAGGATGAGCAGACAGGTAGTGACCCCCTGGATGCATAAGCTTCCTTAATGCACAGCTTTCACTTGATAGTATACGAAAACGTTAAAAAAAAATTATTCCTCTAACTTCAAGACAATATAATTGTATATTCTGAAGACCTTATCCTGCAATGGCTCTAAATACCTTCCTTTTGATGATTCACAGAAGAGTACCATCCTCTCGTGTCCTTTTGACTCATGATGAAGCATAATTGCTGCTCTTTTTTCTTTTTATTACTGCACCCATTTTCTCTCACCTGGCCTTTCTGTTTTTCTTTTATTTCTTTTAATCTTCTAAGTTTATAGATCTAGAAATGGCTTTCTAACTACTATTCTTTTTAACTCTCTTGTGCTTTGGCTCTTCTTTTTTATTCTGCTACTTTTCAGGAAGCTAGATACTGTGAGTGTGCCATTTTGCCTCCTTTTATTTATCCTACTCATTGCTGAAATGAAAGCCAAAGGATCAGTAATACTTGTTGAGACACTATCCAAGCCTACAGCTATTTACTTCTGAACTGATTATGTGAACGACTGTGTTAGAAGTCATTAGAGGTCTAAGGGATAATGCCATGTATGACAGAATATAAAAGCTACAAATAAGTTTTCACACAGCAGCGTAATATGTTACCCACAGTTGTTAGCAAAGGTGAGGCACAGTGAGATCAGCTTTGCTTGCTATGCTACTCTGTTTTTGCCTGCCCATCAACTGTGACTCGTAGACTTATTTTACCCTCCATCACTTGTCCCTTCCTGGCGAGTCCAGAGGAGGCCACGAAGATGATCAGAGGGCTGGAGCACCCCTCCTATGATGAAAGGATGCGAGTATTGGGCTTGTTCAGCCTGGAGAAGAGGAGGCTCCGGGGAGACCTTATAGCACCTTCCAGTACCTGGGGGGGCTACAAGGAAGCTGGGGGGGACTTTTTACAAGGTCCTGTAGTGACAGGACAAGGGGTAACAGGTTTAAATTGAAAGTGGGGAGGTTTAGATTGGATATCAGGAAGAAGTTCTTCCCAGAGAGGGTGGTGAGGCACTGGAACAGGTTGCCCAGAGATGTTGTGGATGCCCCATCCCTGGAAGTGTCCAAGGCCAGGCTGGATGTGGCTTTGAGCAACCTGGTCTAGTGGAAGGTGTCCCTGCCCATGGCAGGGGGGTTGGAACTAGACGATCTTTAAGGTCCCTTCCAACCAAACCATACTATGATTCTATCACAGACTGATAAACACCACTTCAATTCTGTTTAAATAAAGCCGGATCTTGCCTTGTAAAAAAAAAACAAAACAAAACAAAAAACCACCAAACTGAATTATCAGGACTATAAATTATAGTCTATAAATCTATCTTATAAATTATAAACTATAAATTCACCTTTTGAAAGGTAAATATACCAGGATGAGAAAATCAGTATGAGGAATAACTCCTGAGTGGAGGTGATTGTAGCTTTCTGGAGCAATGTGTGAATGGCTGAGAACCAAGTTCAGAGTCCAACAGGTGAGCCTGCAGATTAAAAAGATTTGCAACTGCTCAAAACCGATCGATGGGGGGAAAAGGTTGATGTTTACTCTAAAAATAGCAGAATTACACGTGACGTATTATTAAACTTCAGTCCTTGCAAGGAGGAAAAGTGTCAAAAATTTAGGCAAGTGACTTGAATCAAACTAAAAAAAATTGCTCCGCTATACTACACGCACAAATTTGGCTAATGCTACAGACAACTTTCTTCTTCTAAGTCAAGATAGATTCCACCATCCAGAAAGAACAACTGTTGTTCTTTAGTGTGACCACAGAAATCCTACTCCATGCACTCAAACATAGTCTTCCTGGAAGAGCAGTGAGACCTGGTTAATCCATCTCACATAACGGACAGGGGTGAAGATGTTACCTGAATAAGAGCAACCTGACCTAAAAGGAGCATCAAGACGATGGGGAATCCAGTAGTAACATATATGCTTCCCTCTCCCAGAGGGCAGCAAAACTGAACAAAAGGAATGGCAGTGACATTTTTGGTCTTGGATACAGCATCCAGCAACACCTAGCCAGTCACTGTACCAGCAGTGGAAGCAGGTGGCATTAGCATTGGCCCTGAAGGCAACTCCAACCATTCTGAATGTCCAGACTTGTGTGAAAAAGGAGGCAGTGGAGTGGCCTGCAGACCACCTGCTGGTCTTTTGGAGGCAGGACCAAGGTGGCAGGCTGCCACCGTGAAGGAGCCAACTTCTGCCCTGGTGACTGACAGGTTTGCTCTTGATCCCTGGAGGAAAACGTATTGCTGCTGGAAAAGCAAGCCTGTCTGTGAAAGGCCAAAAAAAAAAGGAAGAATGGACAATTTAGGGAAATAACTACTCCTTATAAATCCCCATTTTTTGTTAACACTTTACTTGTTTTGTTTTTGAAAGAACTCATTTTAACACTACTAAATAAACAATACAGATTCTGCTACTTCACTAAATAACTGGACATTTTTAGTAATTAAGCAGTTCTTCTACACACAGCAAAAGGAAATATTCTAATGAAGTGATTATATTTTTTCCCATGGCACGGAGCACATAAAAATAAGCAATTTCAATAATCATTATTACTGCTACAGTATATATTAATACATTTCATATAAATCATTGCCTCTACTATCAACTCAGCTACTGCTCCTGCAAATAAAGCAATACCTTGTTACCTAGCAACTGAGCAAGTCCCTGCTACACTGCAAAGAAAAAAAAAAAGAAAAAAAGAAATATATATATTTATATATCCCCTTGGTTTCACGTTGAGAGAACATCCATAAAGAACAAAGAATAATACACTCAAATGCCCTGAAATTCAATATTTAAATAAAATGTTTGATCCTCCACATTTCATGAGTATCTTCAGAACCTAGGTCTATATTAAACACACATTACCTCTTACTGATAATATAATGTTCTTCCCATGCATTTCTTCCAATATTTTGTTAATGTATAGAGAAGTACACAGACATTACACATAAAAGTCATGACAGGCTCTTAAAGCTACGTATGATCTTTATTAGGATAGAAATAGTTATCACAGGGCTCTTTTTTTAAGTCCATTTGCTTATGCTAAATCAGTTCCTTTCCTGTTTAACATAGCAATGCACTGTTATCACCTCTTACTGATGCAATGTCCCTTTTTAGGTTTCTGTCATTTGTACAAATTATTCCTTGCACTGCATTAAAAAAACTGTATGTACAAAATCCACCACTTCGTTGCTGTATCTTTCCTGTCTTTTTCTGACCGACTGCCAACACTGTGTGGGTCAAAAATGAACAAGGGTAGCTCAGGAGTCCCACTTGCACGGATAAGCTACTGACCCAGGCAACAGACAAATTCGGCAGCAGGCTCTGAACCCTTTAGTTACCAGAACGTGTCTGATCCAGGCTTTACTCTGAGTTGAAAAAGGCAGCAGAAGGACTCATGACCCCGTGACTGCACAGTATGAACACATACCCTTCACTGCAACGACTGCCAATAAGCAACTGTGCAATAGAGAGAATATAAAGTAATGAAAATTGCTGTCTTGAAGGTCCACAGTTCTCACATTCAATATTGTCCAGGCCATCACACTGCCCCCAGATCCAACATGAAATACATCTGAAGACAATGGAAATTTCACTTCAAATTTAGTGGCCAATGTCATACCACTACTGCTAATCACAAATTAGATGATCACTAAGCACCATGCAAATATTTTGAATGCTGCTCCCAGTAGCAGCATCTGTAGTAAAAGTATTCCTGAAACATGCTGTTAATGTTCTCTTGAAACTTTTTGAAGTCACCTATCTCTTACAAGACAAGGATATTGGCTCAGTTCATCATAACACAAAAGTATACACAATCTATATCATGCTGCCTCGAACATCTGCTGCTGCTGTAATCCTTGATAATTCATAGCAAAAATATTCAGAAAATTATATACTTGCACCCAAAGGCACCTCATTTTGTGTGGCTCTTACCATTATATCCGAGCACTATATACTAGTTTGAAATCTTTTCCAGCTTGGTTTTGCCCGTTTTTTAACATTCTTGCAGCCTTTAACAACTGGGTACCACAGTTCACCTCCCAGAGGAACGTGTGGAGGTAAGTAAAATGCATAATGCATACAGATGGGCGAGGATGAAGTATCGGCTACTGTGGCATTCAGAAGCCTCTTGCAATAAAAATTTTAGAAGTTAGCACAATGCTACAACCTATACATCTTACAAGGATAAAGCAAACATCAGAGACCATACCCTACAGGCTTTGCATGACGAAGTCTGTGCATATTGTCTTTCCCTCTGGAACGCAGTCTTCAGTGACAGATGGCACAACCACTACCTACAGATGGCTCAAATGGGGGCTCCATAGCTTTGATAAATACTGCAATCAACTCCTAGGAGAGGCACGGTTCAAGCAGCAGAGCAAACACAGGGAATAAATCCCTCAAAAACTTCCTAACTGCAGAATAATCACACATGTAGCATTATCCTAAACAGACAGATGAAAGTCCTAGGCTGTTACTGAGCTGACAGAAATCCAGGTCCACTTAAACAGAGGTCAGTAGTTTAGGATAAAAGTGTTTGAAACAAGCATCACTCAGTTTCTTATCTACTTCATCCAGCAAACCATTTCCACTTTCATCACGGACCAAGCGCTCCTGGTGAAAGTATTCTTTCTTTCCAGTGGGATTTGTTACACTTTGGAGGAGCAATCAACCCTATCACTGACAGAGCCTTGGTTTGGCTGGTAGAAAACATCTTTGCCTCAGACGGATGAGTCACTACAGCGGGCAGAAGTATTTGAGTCACTACTATAAGAAAATCAAAACTTATGGACCGATACTAGGGCTATTTGTAGCAGACTAGCATAATCTTTTCTAATCTTCTATAGAAAGCTGGGAATAAGAGCAACTGGAGTGATTTCATAAAGAAGAGTTTTCTGTAGTTGAGCACACATCTCTGAGACCCTGCACTCTCACTCCCAACCACTGAAAAAACAGATAGGACTTTGCAATGTCTTTTGTGGCAACACAGGAGTAGTGGTGGGCCACGTTCGTTACCTGCCTTCAGCCACTCACACTTTGTGCCATTTGGGCAAGAGTTTTCTACCAAGCAACATCTTCCAGGAAGTTCTCATGGACTAAGCACTGAAATGTTATGGGCATGTACAAATACAAAATACACCAGTTCCAGAATTTTGTGGACATTCAGCTACATAATAGGAATATTGCATTTTCAAGCTGATGTCATGACACAGAAGGGATGGTCTTTGACAGAAACTAACATGCTCTTTGCTCTAATACAAACACTCCCTGTTATGTGGAAGTACTTTACATACCAAACATACATAGGTATAAACATATACATACAGGTATAAACAGACTAAAGCTCCAGAGTCCTTGGATTACACAACAAATTCCCAGGCCCACACCTACAGTATAATAGAAAATAATATCTTTGCAGAATCCTCACAAATACAGCTCAGAAATCTTGTATCCCAAAAACTAAAAGCACCCCACACCACCATTAACAGACAAGATGATGTTTCAAAGCAGCCCTACCGAAATCTAAATTAGAATATGCCTACCAGATTCTTGTCTGTGGAAGAAGATACCAGAAGACAAATAAAAACTGTAATCATTTAAACCTTGATTACAGCCCAATTACTACAGCATCTAGAATCTCTCCTGCAGATCAGAAGTTTCTATTCCTTTCTGCCATCACTACCTTCTCCAGAATACAAACAGACAACATTAAAATTGCCTGTTTCAGCTACTCCTGTCCACAATTTAACAAGTTTACTGTTCCTAACTTCGAAGTTTCACAGCCTGAAAACATACTGTAGAGTTACAAGGGAGTCCACTTTGTCAGAGCGTCAAGAAATAGAAAAAAATGCATCAAAATTTTTTATTTATGATGAACTATCTCAATTTTTATCCCTTTTCAGATTATAGAAAACCATGACTGACATTCTTCTTTTTGAGAAACTGCCGTGTAGAAAAGGGAGACAGAGATTGCTATAGTGTCAATGTAATTTCTGAATGCATCACACAGTCTTTTGTAATATGTCAAAAGTATAAACAAAAACACTCCATGTGTCATAGTCTACAAAAGGTATCAGGTTTTATAGCATAATAATGCATGACAGCTCTCTTAATACTTCTGATAATTCAGTAATTAAGTAAATACTTTCAAATTTGATTACACAGACACACCCCCTCCCCCATTAAAGTTTGAGCCAAACTCAGATGAGTGAACACAGCAACACAAAACCCTTTAGACTGAACTCTATGTCAGTTTTCATCCTGCTGGACTAGACCCTAGCTCGTTACAGCAATGTGCGACAAACGGTGACTTGAAGTTATACTCATAATCCTCTAATCCACAGTTTGAACATGTAGGACATGGAGATACCTTAAGGCTGAGCTAAGCTTCGATCACCCACTCCCTCCCATGGGCAGGGAAATCCAGACCATCATCTCATCCTCTTCAGTAGAGTTCTGTGTTGAGGCGGGACAGCAGCAATGGGAGGAACGACAGGAAGCTGAATGGGGAGATCCACCTTGGAGACCATCTGTCAAAGGGATCCTCCGCACACACTAGAGCAGATCCACCTCTCCTTTGCCCATGGAGAAGCACAAAGGCACCAGGGCAAAAGGTTAGGATTAGATTTTTAAAAATGATAGATGTGAATAATGAAGTATAAGATGCATAATATAAGTATAAACTTCAGACTAAACAACCAGGGGGGAGGTGAGTGGCAGAAAAATATAAGATAACCCAAAAGTCCTAAATTCCACTTAATTTACATGTTTGAACCAATGTTTTCTTGCTATTGCCACCTCTTAGGAGCACCTGACTTGTAAGGATTTCCTACATTCCTAATAAATTCAACTAATACTTCAGAGATGTTACTAGCTTTTAATTGCTCCCCTCACCCTCTTAGTTATATCATTGCAGTATTGGGATCAACATAACAGAGTTTTAACCAGAACAGGTTGTGGTGGCTGAAATAAGATATTCTAAAAATAAGATTTATAAAAATGTGACGCATCAGCCTCTAGCAATAGCAACAATACCAGATATAGCTTCTGTATAATTCATGAACACAGGATTACTTCCATGAATCAACAGTTTTGCATTAAAGTATAAAATCATCGCATGCAGATAACTAGAAGTAAAGATTGGTTAAAAAAGAAGAAATTTTATTTTACATGAGTATTTGTAGCTCCAGTGGTACAATGAGATTGTGAAGGTCAAATAACAATCCTATTACTTAAGTTACATAACTCAAAATAGGGGGCATGTCTATGTAAGAACAACATGGAAAGACAACTGCTGTTTCGTACTTACTCACTGCGTTAATTCAGATTGTTTCTTTTACAGTACTTCTGTTCTAAACTGCTTTTGCAACAGATTTTTTCTTACACAAAGTCTAAATTCTTATACCATAGGGCAAGAAAGACATTTAAAAAAATAAATTCTATGCTATGCTCTGCAGATAAAAAGGGATTCTTCTCTTGCAAAAGTCCCAGCATACATTACCAACATCAGACAATAAAGAGCAGCAAACCTAGGGAATCACTTCCCAGTCTGACCAAGCTACTGTCCTCAGCTGGTGTGGTCTGACTGTCACATGGCATTAGCAAGTCCTCAGGTACCACACATGTACATTGCTGCACCACATCAAGAGTCAGCAGAACTACGTGGAAGCTTTTCTTTCCTTGTGAAAATAATTAGGAAACAGTTTGTTCAAAAATAAAGAAGCTTCCCAACTTTCTGTTGACTGGAGTGGTCTTTGGTAAACATAACAACAAAGACAACGTAATATCAATGCAGTCAACAATTTAAAACAGGAGAAATTGCTGGTTTGTGGGATATGACTTGCTCTTTAGCTTATGTTTTAAATTGCATTTATTTTTTAATGAAATTACCAATACTCTTATTACAGAAGTACAGTCTTGCAGTACTGTCCTTAAATATCAAGATCAAAGGATTTCAATAAAATTTTTGACCTAGGAAAGTCACTTGCTTGTATATGTAGTGGAACATGACATATTTAATGAAATACAGTTCAAAGGAAAACTTAGCACTCTACAACCAAGCTTTCCAGATTAGGACTGCCTAATGTTAGTTTCCTATTTCCACAATTGAGCATTTACAGGGAGAGTATCAGCTATACTAATGTTTCCTCTGAAGGTGGTTTTCCCTTTGAAAACCACACATTGAACTATAAAGTTGAGAGCCCAATTTTTAGGCCACAAAGGTGGAAAACCTCGTTCTCAAGCTTTCCTGTTCAACATTTCATTTTCTCTGAAGTTTCAGCCAATTAGTCGGTCAATGCAAATTAATCAAGAATTCTTACTTCAGTCCCTGGGAAAGTTATGGAACAAATGCTCCTGGGGGGCTATCACAAGTCAAATGAAGCACACAACTGGCAAAAGGCAGCATGGATTCACCAAGGGCAGCGCATGTTTGACAAACCTAATTCTATTCTATGACAAAGTAACCTGCTCAGTTGATGTGGAGCAAGCAGTGGACATCGTCTACCTGGATTTCTCCAAAGCTTTTGATAGTTTCCCACAGCCTCCTCCTAGACAAACTGATGTGCGAGGGGTCTAGATGAATGGTCCATGCGGTGGGTGGGGAACTGGCTGAGAGGCCGTACCTAGAAGGTGATGGTCAATACCTCCTTTTCAACCTGGCAACCTGTCCCAACTGAGGTCCCCCAGGGACCAACACTTTAATATCTTCATTAGTGATGTGTACAAGTGTACACTGATGAAATCTGCTGATGATACCAAACTGAGTGGGGAAGCGTACACATTGGAAGGGAGAGCCCACACTGCAGGAAGACCTGGATCGCTGGAACAGTGGGCTAACAAGAACCTTATGAAGTTCAACAAAGACAAGTGTAAAGGCATAAGGTCTTGCACCTGGGAAAACATAATCCAGGAGTGCAGCACAGGCTGGGATCTACCTAGCTGGGGAGCAGCTCTGTGGAAAGAGACCTGAAGGTCCTGGTGGACAACAAACTCAACGTGAGTGAACAGTGGCTGCTACATCAAAGAAAGCCAACATGGTGCTGGGTTGCATCCACAAAGGCATCACCAGCAGAGATAAAGAAGCGATTACCACACTACTCAGCACTTGTCGGGCTGTACCTGGAACACTGTGTTTAGTTTTGGTCTCCACGGTGCAAAAAAAATGTGGACGGGCTGGAGAAGGTCCAGTGAGGGGCCGCAAAGATGACCAAAGGACTGGGAAGGCTGCCATATGAAGAAAGGCTGAGAGAAGTGGGTTTGTTCAGCCTTGAGAAAAGAAAGCTTAGGGGAAACCTTATCACCATGTTCCAGTATTTAAAGGGTGACTACAAAGAAGATGGAGACTCCCATTTTATAAGGAGTCACACGGAAAAGATGAGGGGTAATGAGTACAAGTTACTCCTGGGGAGATTCTGATTGTACACAAGAGGAAAATATTTCACAGTGAGAACAATCAGCCATTAGAATAAACTCCCCAGGGATGTGGTTGATTCACCAACATTGGACACTTTTAAAATTAAGCTGGACAGGGTGCTGGGCCAACTTGTCTAGACCGTGCTTTTGCCAAAAAAAGGTTGCACTAGATAATCCTTGAGGACCCTTCCAACCTGGTATTCTGTGATTCTATGAAATAAAATCACATTAAAAGATGGCATCTTTATCAAGAGTCCATGGGGTTCCTATCAGTGCTAGGGCTCTTATGCCAGCGATAGCACTAGAGGGATGCTTACTACCTTCTTCAGAAATGTATGTCAGGAGCTGCCCAAATACTGCTTCACTGCAGTTATAATTGAACTTCCTCTATTGTTTGTCCTTCTTCATAAAGCCCAGGAATATTACTCCTGACAAAGTACATGGGATACAATCTTCAGCCTGTACAGTCAACGAAATCAGTGGAGCTATGACGATTTTCACAAGCTGAGAAACTTGTTTGAAATCTCCGAGTGCAATCCCTCGGGGTACGTGATGCTTTCTTCTCCTGACCTATGCTTCCTTGTGCAGATCACCACTGCAGAGCTACCACTTTGCCCCAGACAGCTCTGTAAAGAACAAAAATGGTGACAGCAAGCCTTGGAGAGGGAGCAGCAATGGGTACAGCGAAGGGCTAGAGGTGGAAAGGGCATATTTTATCCAGGTCAACCCCAAAGATTATCTTGCACTGGTTGGTGGGTGCTTATGAAATGAACATGGTGCAGACAGCACTAAAGAAATACTTGTTATTACTGTGCTGGGATGGTGACTAACAACAAGACAACAAAAATTAGAATCAATGGAATCCAACTAGAAAATGATAGTCATAGTATTTAGTACTCTTTCCATGCTTTCATGCTTAAAGAAATGCAACTTTGCAGTATTCAGAAAATATTAAAGAGGTATTGCCATTCTGCACAAGTTCGCAAAACGGTCATGGCCAGTCAATTAAATTAATAAGAAGTGGGGAAACCCTTAGGAAAGGTTAGTGCAACAGATTTTCAAACCTGTGAGCATCTGTTAAGCTTAGTATTTTAACTGTGAGTTTTTAAAAGAAAATGAACTTGGAATTCTTTGTATAACATGCCTTCTGTAGAGCCAGCCTTTGCTTCTGAGATACCTGAGCTGGGCATAACATGGATTAGGATTGAGCAGTACTCACAAAGGTCTCTGAAAATCCTTGAATTCCCGTTTCTTGCTAGTGCTAAGAGCAGGAACACCACCACACTCAGATTTTAAAGAAAAATAATAACTTGCATTCAGTTTTGTAATAGCTTCAGTAAGAATACAAATGAGTCATACAATACTTCCCCCCTTAGGTTTTGCTAAAGTATTTTTCTGTGTGACAATTCACTCCAATATCCACTTACCTCTGTGGTGGTTTATAAATATTAGTACAGAATGTTGAAGTTCTATGTATTTTTATCATATAACAACAACGCAGGTGTTTCACAAACCAATTGGGTACTCATTAAAAATAAGTTTTCTAGGTGACTGCACTATTAACAAAGTAATGCTTTTTGTAGATTTCAGAATTAACCCTGAAAACATATCTGGAAAATAAAAGCATTAACAAAGCATGACAATAGTATAACATTTCTTTGATTACGGGATCCTGAAGGAGATAATTAAGACAGTTTTCAATTATCTTAAAATTTAATTATTTTAACTATTTGCAAACTGACATTTTACCCAGTATATTTATTTATGCGGTAAGTGACATTATCTAAGACTTTATAAAACAGTAAGGAGTTGCTGGATTAGTTCTACAAGCACTTTTTATGGATCTATTTTAAATTATGAGAGCCTTAATATAGAATCATAGAATCATAGAATGGTTTGGGTTGGAAGGGACTTTAAAGACCATCTAGTCCCACCCCCCCTGCCATGGGCAGGGCCCCCTTCCACTAGACCAGGTTGCTCAAAGCCTCATCCAGCCTGGCCTTGAAGCCATCCAGGGATGGGGCATCCACAGCTTCTCTGGGCAACCTGTTCCAGTGCTTCACCACCCTCTCCATGAAGAACTTCTCCCTGATATCCAATCTAAACCTCCCCACTTTCAATTTAAACCCATTACCCCTTGTCCTGTCACTACAGGCCCTTGTAAAAAGTCCCCCCCCAGCTTCCTTGTAGCCTCTTCAGGTACTGGAAGGCTGCTATAAGGTCTCCCCTTACATCAATTGATTGAAATATCAATTTCAGTGGGGCAAGATGAAGCCTAAAAACAGTCAGATGATCATGCATTACAGCAGTAAAACTTCCATAATAGAAGTTACTCCTGTTATACATGTAGATGCACATACATATACACACAATTTAGTATTATATAACAAATCTTGATGAACACCAGAATTGACTTTGCATTTTCCTATATTAGAAGTAATTATATCCAACTGTTTTCGTGACTTACCAATTTACCAGTGGCTTTTACCATCATTCACAATACTACACATGGTATCTTTTTATTTCTAAGTAGTGTTCTTCACTGAACAGATACATGAAGAAGAAATAAATTATCTTCAGTATACCCTTGGTAAAAGACATATATTCTCACTGACATCTCTGCAAAAGCTTTACTTCAAAGTATACACAGCCAGCCAAGGTGGCATACATGCAAATACCCAGAAGCGTTGAAGGTCTGACTCCACGCTGCAGTCTGGAGGACCAGTCAATGACATGAAGAGTTTAGATGATCATCCACAGTCGGACAAGCAAAGCGAGTGTTTATCACCTTCATGTTTCACCATGTTTAAATGTACTGAAGAACTAAATATTTATTCCCCACTGTAGAGAAGCACTTTCTGGAAAAAAAGTACCTCTGAAATTAAACAATAGGCTAAAATCTGCTGTCAAACAGGCAAAACTCCCTGCTGACTTTACCTGCTATTATTGCAGCTACTATTAAATTTACCCTTTTTACAGCATCAGAACTTAAAATATTCTAAGCAACATAAAAGCCCCTGAATGTTTGCTGACTGCAGGAACCAGGGACAGAACGAAGAAGAACAAACTAATTACATTTAGCAAATCTTACACAAATCACCTTGGATTTCCTACATCAAAAAGCTGGAAAAACATAAGCAAAGAGATGTATCTCTCCTTAACACGACTCAGTTTCATGTTTCTAGAAAGAGCAAACACCAAAGGCAAAGGTCCGGGAGAAAGAACTTCCATCTCAAGCTTCCTAATGCCTTCGGTCTCTGCCCCCGCCCCCCCATCAGACACTTATTTCAGGCAGTGCTAATAAGCATATAGCATGTGCAGTACATTTAGAAAAAACAACGTAGTTACAATTACTTAGTTCTGAACCAGGTGGAATTTCCAATTGGTTTTCCCAAAGGAAAACTGCCCTTCTTTTTGGTAGTTTAGCATAAGATCGTGCAAGTCTTGGAAACAAGACAACATATGAACATCTACAAAGGGAAAAAAACCAGTACAAACTTAACCATCTGCACAGCAATTACGTCCCAGTGTTGAAGACCACTTTATAATGTTGAGCAAATGCCCTCAAGTGATAGACCAGCCAGAGACTTTAGAAGATCCTCAGACACACTGTTCTTGCTCATCACCTTGCTCTTGATCAAGCTGGGTTTCAGCCATTTCAGTTTAACCCAGTCCTCAGTGTAAGGATATATTGGGATTTGAGTCCTAATGAAGAAGAGGCAGATGCTGGATATCATCATTACACTGGTAACACACCAGCCTGTATGTTCTAGTGATTTCTCTAGAGGTATCACAAAAATACTATCCAACCCCACAGGAATGGGCCAAGCAAGGACTACACAAATATCATCTGTCTTTAAGAAAGGCATTGCAAAAGCTCTCCAAGATGTTCCTCAGTCAACTAAGTCAGTACAATCCTACTAACAGGAGCTTGAAGGCAGTAAGGAAGGAAGGGAAGATGACGAGAGATGGTCTTGGATTTTCTCCTCTGTGTTTGAATGTTGCCCGGACAATAAGAACCAGTTCCACTCCATGATACAAGGACAGCAATAGTCTCTAGGAGGTCTGCCAGCACTTCTCAACTCAATCACTGTTTTTTTTGCCAAGGAAGAAAGGCTATCACTCTGATGATTTTCCTTCATTTAAGGTTTGTTCAACACTAGTATCACCGCTGCCTCATGCTAGACATAGCGATTGCTATCTGCAGCTAAGATGAAGTTGGGCACAAATGCCATTTACAATGCTGCGAGATACTTCAGAGAAATTCACTGGGGGGTGATAATGTCAACAAGATCCTTTCTTTCTTTAACATTATGCTCAAGCTCGAGAGAGTGAATCCAGTCCAAATTTGAGGGTTTTTAAAATGAAGAATCTTTGGAGAGAGAAAGAAATGTTTCCTAGTTGAGTGAAGGACCTTTAGAAAAACACTATTGCTCCAGAGCGCATAAACGGAAAGGCAGGAGAAAAAACCCCAACATCAGGTATCCCCTATTCTTCTCCCAGACTACTGAGCAGTATACAACTCCATGTCAAAAGCAGTATGACCACTGAAACTCTCCCAACAATGCCCCTCTGTCTTTGCATGTAATCTGTAAACCGAGACTATCTCTGAGAGAAATTCAAACAAGGGAGCAGACTGATAGCGCATAGAGCTAAGCTGTTGAGAATAAGATACATGAAGACCTGCATCTTTGAATCTCAGTGCTCAAAATATTCAGTTTAACATGCCCAAACACTGTACCGAAATTACCACATTTCAAAGCTTTTCTCCTCAAAGGCAAAACTTACAGAAAGACTATGGATAGAAACAGCAATCAAACTATGACAACGAAATGCTTTCCCTAGCTTGATTACCTTGTCAAAGCCAGGTTTATCTGAAGCATAACCCTTTGATACTTGGAAACAAGGCTACTGTCTTGTAGACAAGCTGGCATAGTTGGCACATGGACTAAAAGACCAAGTATAAGCAGCCCTCTGTTATTGCCTACACAAAGGGAAAAATTACACTGGATTTTAGAGCGTCAGGCTGGTACAATTTTCTGAAGGTGTTATTCTCCAGAATTTGACTGTAATTTCTTAAAAATAAGCTTGTAGCTCATATAACCGTGAAGACAACTTTGAAAATATGAACTAAACCAACACGTTCCAATCGTGAAAACAATCCCAAATAATCTATCTCAGAGTTTAAACTGGACAGTTCATCACAGTGATTGTTGAGCTGGAAGGCTAATATAAATTTTCAACATTTAGTAAGCAAAGCATTGTGATAATAGGATCATCAGCAAAAACGTCCGTAATAAATGTAATATAGTCCTGCTTGGTATTTGGCAACTGAATAAGATTGGCCCCAGAATGATACCATTCACTCTCAGGTCTGCTTTAACTTCCAGTCTGCTTGCAGAGCAGATCTCTCAGGGCCAAGAGATATTAAGTCCAAGGCTTGGCAGTTTCTCAGTCTGCTCAAAGCAAGGTGGAAGTTTACTGTATGTAAAGAATACTATTTGCTATGTCTATCACTAACATTTAACAAGTAAATACAGGGATCCTTACCAAAACACTAGTTGTTCAACATTAAAGCAAAGCAAAATCTGCATCCTCCTGACTGCTGGTAATATATTAAATTAAGCATTTCCAACATGGAATTCTTATTCCTTGAACATTAAAATATCTTGCCCTTGCAATGCAAGTCAAAGCACGGCTGACCTAGGTCACAGCTCCTTCCTCAAGTTCCTCAATAGCAAAATTCTTACCTAGAGCCGATCAGCTTTAGTTTCTTAGTTCTGTGCTGCCTTCTTGGATAGCAGCTTCATTGACAGCTCTGTTCCCAATTTTCACATTTTCTACTCTCCCTTTTTAACTCCATGTGCCTCCACTTCAAGTTAGAGGTATCATTCCCCCTCCTCCCCAAAGAAAAATCCTAAGAGAAAAAGCATAAAGCCCTCAACTTTTCAAATTCATTTTGGAGAATTTAAATTCCTTCTAAATAGAATGAATATGCACAGTATATTTTAATTTGCCTTCTTACTGGATATATTTATCTCTTCCTGACTATTACATCTCTTTTCTCTGGGGAAAGGAAAAAAAAAAAAGAAAAGAGCAGCTCACCAATATTATAGAAAGCAAAAAGCAAAACGTACTCTGAATACATCAGCGAGTTCTTGCAATTCTCACCTGTCAACCATTTGCACAAATCCTTGAAACGGAACTTCTCAGGAGCGTCGGGTTCGGAGCTCTGCCCACGACCGCGTGGCCACAGCTTGTGCGAGTTACATACATATCCAAAATAATGGACCTCTTGGTGGACAAACCAAAATTCATCAGCTAAAATCACTCTCTGCTTTTCAGAGTATTGCTGAATTTTTAGGATGCCATCGTAAAGGAGATTTAACTCGTTATGGTAATCACACACCCGAGGATCAAGGTTTCATACTTGGCAAACAAGTACCAACTTCACATGAATGCTTACAATTTATATTCATATTTATTCAGGAAAAAAACGTCCCCATTATCACGCAACAACCTTCCACTGCGGTTTCGGGGTTTTTTTTAGCAGATTATTATATTTTTTGTTTTGGCATATACAAAAGATGACACAAATTGGTTCTTAACGTGTATTCAAATGAGAAGTTACTATCTGTCAGGTCAAGGTCCACTTTAATGCTAGTTTATGCCTCATTAAGGGAATAAGTTAAAATGTTCTTTAAGGAATCACTAGGATACGGTAAGTCAGAAACCCTGCCACCGCGGGCACTGTAGCTCTCCTCATTAGTGCCCTTGCTGTCTGAACAGCGTGGAACACACCTTGATTTGGTGCATGTGGGCATACACGGCCACTGATCACTGAGCAGAAGGAATTTTGCAAGGCACATGGCAACATGCATCCGTCCACATGCTAAAAACGCTCAGGAAAAGCGTTCCTGCACGCGTGCGGCAAATAGAGTTCCGAAGGAAATTCACAGGTATCGGTTTTTTCCTCTCCCAACGCCAACCCCCTGCCTCCTCGCCACAGGGTAAAACAGCTGCTCGTTAAGAGGTATTTTTCAAACACGAGCCTCTTCCGAGATGCCGAAGCATGAGCCATCGTTCTGACCCCCACACACTTCTGCTCTCCATCCCCCGGTTTTTTTAAACACCCGTAGCACTTCGCTCCACTAGCGTTCTTTCAATAACCGAAAGGACAAATCGCGGTGCCCTGCAGCCGAGACCTCGCCCGGCAAGTTTTAGACCAGGGCACGTCACGGCCAAGTTACAAGACCTCAGGAAAGAGGGGTTTGCAGCGCGAGCGCTGGCACAGC
>NW_010272682.1:0-1518 GCF_000690775.1 Eurypyga helias
ACCCGTGCAATCACAGCTCTGTCACTGCTACACAAAGCCATTTCAGCACTGTCAAACTCAGTCTAAGAAAATACTTGTGACTTAAGGTACTCAGAAGGTTGTGGGAACAGTGACAAGTTCCTTGTAACACAAAAGCAGCTCCACACCCACACCAGGAGTGCAGCTCCTCATCCCTTCTCAGACAAATGCCTCTAACTCGTTCAATGGTGACAGGAGGCTCCTGCTGGAGAACCACAAGCAGCATCACAGAACATGACACCACAGAGGTACCGCAACAAGAGCCACCCGCTTCTGACTCGTCATCTCATCATCACAGAAGGGTTTTGAGAAGGAAGGCCGCTGTCACCTGGACTACAACTCAGCCAGAAAGCTTGAAACCGTGTTTTATTCCTCCACCCACCATTTATTCACAAAGTAATAAATGCAAGCTTTAAGCACATCAGCCATCCTGGAATCTAATCTACTCAGACTACTACAGAAACATAGAATCACAGACTGGTTTGGGTTGGAAGGGACCTTAAAGATCATCTAGTTCCACCCCCCCTGCCATGGAAAGGGACCCCTTCCACTAGACCAGGTTGCTCCAAGCCTCATCCAGCCTGGCCTTGGACACTTCCAGGGATGGGGCATCCACAGCTTCTCTGGGCAACCTGTCCCAGTGCCTCATCACCCTCTCCACGAAGAATTCCTTCCTGATATCTAATCTAAACCTCCCTACTTTCAATTGAAACCCATTACCCCTTGTCCTGTCACTACAGGCCCCTGTAAAAAGTCCCCCCCAGCTTCCTTGTAGGCCCCTTCAGAACTACAGAATTTACTTCTGAAATGCCTTATCTAGCAACTACTACCAGAAGTAACTTATGTACTGAACAAAACACTCCTATGTGGCAGTATTATCAAAAATAAACTGCCCTCTCCAAGTGCAGCATTACTAGGTTAAGTTTGCAAACTACAGATCGAGTTGGCACAGAAATGGCATTCAAATCCCAAATTTCCTCACCGTGCCATCAATATTCAGTTCAGCTCTACTCACCGACGCACTGCTAAACCTCCCAGAAGCTTATACCGCAGGGATTCTGCCTGAGCAATGGCGCACAGACCTCTCGTGGCCACCTTCTCGGCATAGAGCTACGAAGGAAAAGAAGTCAACTGAGAAATGGGGATGCATTTCAAGGTACTTTTCATTTAACAGAACACAGGAGCTTCATGTTACTCTGTGCCCACATTTATGTGCAGAAGCTTTATCTTAACTCCTTCAGCGCCTGTCTCCTACGCCTGACAGACCAGTGACACTCCACTGAATGTCAGGAGACTGTTAAAACATATCTGGTGTCCCCACTGGGAGTGGACACAGCCCAGACAGCTGACCCAAACTGAGCCAAGGGACATTTCATGCCATCAAATGTCATGCTCAGTATATAAGTTGGGGAGTTTGCTAGGAGGAAAATCGCTACTTGGGGAGCTGAGAGTCGGACGGCTGGTGGTGAAGAGTTCAGAGAGTGGTGGGGGTTGGAAGGG
>NW_010272683.1:0-12439 GCF_000690775.1 Eurypyga helias
AATTAATAATCCACGTTTATTACACTAAGACCTACAGGGAGTGAAACTAGATATGGAGGCAAAAGATTACAGTAACTGCTGAATCTTAAAGGCTATATAAGGCCTATCCACAAGCAGTTTGTTCTCAGCAATGAAGAGGCTCTTAGGACATAGAGAGAGGATTCAGTACTGGCATGTCTCGTCCTACGTGTCATGCACAAGGTGTCTTGGCCAGATTACATGGACACACACATACTGATAGTTCTGTTGGTGAAAACGTGAGTAAGCAGAGTCAGCAGATTTACAAAGTTTGATAAAAATTACTTTCCCTCTTTGTATGGTCTTGTTGTGAGATTTGATTCATTAACTGCTGCATTAGTTGGCAGAGAATCCAAGGTGGGAAAGTAAGAGGAAATCTTTCCACCATTGCCTCACTGTTGTGTGAGGAAGTGGTTGGACCTATTCACTGGAAAGGAAAAATCATAGGAAACACACACAGCGACTGACAATTTAGTAGGGAAAAAAAAAAAGCACCAATTTCTGTACAAAGGTTGGGTGTATTGATGCAGAGATTTGTGATAGAAGCATTAAGGTGGGTAAATGCACGTATGTGTCTGAAAACACCAGCAGAAACAGTAACAGAAAGGTCAAAAGAATGGTGAGTGTTCATTGCATAGAGACCAGATATTGTTACCAAGAACAACAGTAAGCGTACAGGGAAAATGAGGGTCAGAACTGAGTATGTGAAGAGAGAATGGCAGGAAGATAAGGAACATAAATTGATCCATAAAGTAACCGGAGAGGGAAACACAAAGAGGAGTAAATCAGCAAATTTAGTTCAGGAAGGTTGGGAAGGATGAAAAGACAAAAGATTACAACATCAGCTCCACAAGTACCTTGAAGAGTGCACATTCCAACACCAGTTCATTTTCCCCAGTCAAGAGAGGTATACTGACCACTTTCCATCTGGCATCCCTTGTCCTTGCCACACACAGGTAATCTTGGCCAGACCACACACTGTCTTAGTGGTCTGCTCAAGATGACTTGAATATGACAGGTACTCTTAGTGTTTGAGAGACTGAAGGTATAAATCATGAGTGTGAGTGAAATCAGTATTGTTCAAAACAAAAAGCACCTTCCCTTTCTCATTTTGCCACATTAGCAGCAACATAGACTGAAGGGTGGCTTATTGAGTAAGGAAACTGATAGCTCTGGGCAGACCAGCTGTAGGTGTTGTCTGATAATAAAAAGGTTCAGGAATAAAGAAAAGAAAATAGAAGTTTTGTGGTGGAGCACCTATCCATTTTCCTAAAGATAATTCAGGAGCAGGGGCCTAGTCATTGAAGTGATGAGACCAGACAATGTAGCGCTCCCTGGCATGGAGAAAAATTTTGATATCATACTTTAAACAAAATAACTGAAAAGAAGCAAATAGCATGTGCTTTATGCCATTCAAAAGGATATCCCCTCTCAGAGGAAAAGAGCATGTACTTACTCTCAGAGATGGAATAGTCAAATAGGAAATACAACTACTTAATAATTACACTCTGCGGGAGTGAATAGGATGAATAGAAGGGAATAGGGAATAGAAGATGAAGTTATAGACCTGCAGGCACCTTTAACTGCTATTGTGCAGAAGATAACTTAGTTGCAAGAGTATCAGAAGCAGGTGTCAAGTATGCAAATTTTGATTTAAAAATTTGGCTATAGAAACCCAAGATGATGGTACTAGAACAGATAAAGCACAATGAATATTTGCTAAATTAATTATATTAATGTGTGCGAGTAAAGCAATGTATAAGTTATAAGGAGGCTGATATCTTACTTCAGTTTTACCCAAACTAAATGAATCATTAGTCAGGCGCTGGTCATTCTGTAGGGAAGGGTGGTTTCATGATAAATGGTTCTTCTCTGTTCAGGGATTACCTTCTTTTAAGCTAGTGGTTCACCACTTAGGCATTAACTCCTTTTGCTACCTCACTGCATGTATAGTATTCTCGGTCAAAACAGTGCCATCCTACTTTCATATCAAAGTTTTCACATGATTAGCAGTTCCTTTTAATATGTTAATGACTATTTTGTATCAGGAGGTGTCAGTTCTCTTTGTTTTCCAAGAAGAAAGGCACAAACATGCTTGAGAAAAATGGTAGTTTTATTAATATCCCAGAAAAGGTGATAGCAAGTTATAAAATCTTATGTCCCTTCTGCTGCTGGAAACCCTGAGATGAACCAGCAGTGGATCCACCTCTGGTGATGGCATGGCACACTGTGCCGATGTCATCCATGGTGAGGCTGGCCAGCTCTGTGCTCACCTTACAGAGCTTTGCTCACAATGAGGATTCATAAGCCCTGACAGCGATCAGGTCTGGGATGTGGACTTAGTTTTGAAAAGTCCCTTGGCAATAGACCCTAATATCCTTACCACCTTAATAAACCTACAGTTCCTAGGATCACTATATGCAATTGGTGATCAAAGACACAATATTTCAAGTGGACAGAACAATACACTACACATGTGCTTATGATTAAACACACTGATTAATGACACAGTGATTAAATACACATCTGTTAGGGTTGAGCAACAGTCACGTGGTATCCATGATACAGGGGCAAACCCCTCGACTAGATATTATGTGGATCACTAATTCCTCTCACAATAGTCTGACAGTCTGCCCACTACAAATGATCCTATAAGAAATAAGGATATAGAAATCCTTATAGGATAAGAAATCCTATACATCAGCAAAAGATTCTCTAAAACTGTAACTGTAAGCTTAAAAAGTTTACGGGGCACACGGGAAGCTGGAGGGGGCATCTATCAGAAGCCTATGCTAAGGCATAGGCCTATGAAGGCAAAACTAAGGCTTTAGCAGAGTTAGAGCTACAGGACACCCAAAGCAAGAAACGTGAACAAGAGCTAGCAGGGTGTTAAAACTGGTCAAACAGAGCAAATTCAAAATCAACTGAAATAAAGCCCAGTGAGTGCAGATGGATATTGGATGATTGGAAATACAGTTGTTATATCAGGAAACTTAAACAGTAGAAATCAAACCAAACCAAAACTGAAAATAAAAACTTTCCTAGAAATGCCAGCCCCTGCAGGGGATTGCTAGGAATGGGACTGGGAGAACTGCATCACCAATTTGCAGCTGCATACTTTTAAATTAACAGAAATGGCTCATCTGCTAGCACAATTGTTAAAGAAGGAAACAGAGTGGCAATGGGGTGCAAGGCAGGAAGAGGCTGTAAGACAATTAAAATTGGAAACTTTTTAAGCTGCAAGGCTAAACACGCCAGATTTGACACTGTTGTGGTTTAGTCTTATCTGGCAATTAAGTACCACTCAGTTGCTCACTCGCCTCCACCCACTCCTGCAGTAGGAAGGAAAAAATAAAACCACCAAGGGAAGCTCATAGAAGTTGAGATAAGAGCTGTTTAATAATCTGAATGAAAGTTACAGTGATACTAACAATACTACTACTAGTAAGTAATTAAAACAATAGAAAATAGAACATACAAGGCCGCATCTCACCATGCATGGGCTGACACGGCCAGATCCCAAAACCGCAAGAAAAATCCGAGGAGCCTGTGAGAGCGGAGAAAAAACCCCACTGACCCACCACCCCACTAACAAAAGAACCTGTTTCTCTGCTAAGAGCTGCGCCAAGAATTATCAAAAGGAGCTAAGGCCCAGCTATCAGCTAGCCCCTAATCCTTAACAATCCCACCAGGCCACTTCCGTGCCTTCCAAACTGCGCATGCGCCCAGCCGGACCACTGAGCCTGAGGTATCGTGGAACGAAACAGAATCCCTCAGCCACTGTGGGCCGGCCAGCTGGGTGTAGGAGAGCAGCTCGTTCCTGCCCGAAACCAGCACAGGCACTTCTTAGCCACGGTGCCAACCGCACAGCCCATGAAAAGCATCAGCAAGACAAACTGATCCCAGCTACAAATCCAAAAACCAATCAGCACTGAATCAGATTATACTGTCCGTGTTTGGCAGTGTTTGGACAGAAATAGTCTTCCAGGTATATATTATCAGAGGTGCTGAAATTCCCACTCAGGTGTAGTTTATCAGGTTCATTGTCGAAACAGTGTCTTAGGCTTGTGTGGCTTGAACCAGCAAATACTCCGCACACTTCATCTCCCAGCCCATTGTTGCATCCATGTAACAACAGGCTTCAGGTGGAAGTAATCAGAGACAACACAAACATCAGAGGTATATTTGCCCTTAATAAGAAACTGAAATACGTAGCACTGTAGAAGGGCAGCGATTGAATCTTCAAACCTGATCCTGAAGCAATGGTGCCCACGCCACTTGTGGTCATCATTACATTGGAGTTACAGCCATAAGCCTGCTAGCGGGGTGTGTTTTTCATTGTTGCTGTTGTTGCAGTCTTAGGTGAGCATCTAAGGATGGTTCTGATACCAAATAGGATACTTCAGATAGAACAGCCAAATGTAAAAAAATGAAATTTGTGTTATTAAAAGCTGCTCAAAGTCCTTTGTAAAGCCCTGGGCCAAGGCTGCACAGGCTGGTAACAATCATTAATCAGAGTTCTGTTCAAAGAATAAGGTCCCTGACTAGGTACTATTGTTATGCTATTTGGAAAGGACGATTTATTGCCCCATCGTTCAAGGACACATTGTGAAGGGGCCTTGAGGCATGTTAAAATTGTACTGTGAGCCAAAGTCCTTGAGACAGGACACCGAGGGGTCTTTCTTTTGGGTCGGTGGTCCGTGATAGTTGTAAAATCAGCCCTTCGACTCAATTTAAAGACAGAATGCGCATTACTGGAAAAGGGTGGGATTAAGAAAATGAATTACGGGAATTTATGTGACTACGTATGAGAATCTGTTTGCTATGCATCACTCTATCCGATATAGTCAGCATGCTACACGGGTTAGGTGTGTGTTGGTGGTGAGACGGCTCCCCTCTGCACCCGGCCGTAGTAAAGAATGCCAGCTTCTTAACGCCGCATTGGTGTCAAGGAGGTTTTTTTTATTCCCGATTTTCGGTGACAGTTCTATTTCTGATATCAGTTAGTGGCATCCTCAACAGATTCTATGCATGGTCAGGTTACATGTCCCCTATGCAATGTCTGAATCACAGGTTTTTGGTTTCTTCAATACTGAGCTGCAACATGTCCTGTGTGTGTGGACTGAGGAAGTACACTTCGCTAGCACAAACAATTTATTGTTTGCACAACTAGAGCCTTAACAATGCTTTGCTGTCATCACTCAAGTGACAATAGTACCACCATTAACAGCCCAATTCATATAATTATTACAGAAAAAGCCACATTAATGAGCAGTTAAAACAGTTGTACAAAAACTTCCTAGTACCTACCCATGTCCTCTGCTGTTCGACGAGCTCTTCCACTGCCCCTCTGGCCCCAGAGGTTTACAGTGACAACTCCTACTTGAAAAGAAGAATTATGGTCATTCTTTGGTGACCCTTGTTCTTCACTGGCAGGAATCTGACATTGATGGTAGGGATTTCTTCCTCACTCTACCGTCTGTGCTTGGATTTGGTTTCATATGTTTTGTAATGTGCACCACATCTTCTTCTTTATTGCTTCAGTTCCTTATTATAACAGAATTCAGCATCTGTGGTTTAGTTTATATTATGTTGGAAACTTGCTCTTTGTTCTCTCTGTTATCCTGAAAACCAGTTTCATCCAGCTCCCAAGGCTGCATTCCATGACCAGTAATAGACCACGGATGATTTGTTTATAACCCTTGGGCCTCTCTCATCTTGTGCCTGTACTTTCAAGGGTTCTGTTATCATCCTATGCTTGTACTCCTCTGCACTTCTAGGTCACAGACAGTTTCCTCTACACAGAATAATGACCTATTTTGACTAACTAAAGTTACAGAAGTACATCAGAGCTATTATAACAGTATAGCACACAATTGCTAAAGTTGAAACAAGTTAGGTAACATTTAGATAATCTGATTGTTAGGCAATTGCTGTTACAGCTAAAAAAGCTAGGGCAAAGTCCCAGGCAGGCCAAGACAAGCCCAAACAAGGCAAGTGTTGACAAATCCCAGCCTTGAAGCAGTACAAAGCTAAATCACAGCCTCTGGCCTCTGTACCAGCAATGGCAACACCACATTGTCTGAGCTACAGGGCTACACTGTCAAGATACAGTTTTCTGACAGCATTTCCATTTGTGACTCCACGTGTTTTACATCTATCAAGATAGGATTCCTTGGTAGCACAGGTCATGTTTTCTCTGCAGCTTAACACGCTTTGACGTATAGTAACTTGATAGCATTATCTGGGTGTAGAGTCTTAATAGTCTCTGACTAGATACTTTTTTGTTCTAGCAACCTCCAAAATTCACTTTCTACATTAATAGTAAAATTATACATGCATAATATACTTTTTTCAACTGCTTTTTCTTGGTATGTAATTATGGCCTATTACTGGTATGAGTTTAACTCTGATTCTCTTCAGGTTACGATACCACACCCACAGTAATGGAGGACCAATACATGAATGCCCAACCACTGTAAAATACTATTCTATGGGTAGAATGCCCTGGAGCATGAATGCATAATTTCAGCACAAGCAAAACTTGGTTCACTGGTGGAAGTTCAATGTTAAGTGGAAGATAGTGCATTGGATGTGCAGCCCTGAACATCCATGGGGACAAACTAGTGGGCAGGTAATCCCAGCATGTAGGCCTTCAAGTCGTTTTAGAGATCTTGAGGTGATGAAAGGCTGGATGGTTTGAGATTCAGATTATTGTGTGCAGGGAATATGATTCTGGATATTTGCTTGAGAGAAAAGGTGGTGGAAGTTGGGGAGATGGGAAGGTTATTTCAAATAAGGATCTGTGTAAAGAGACTGAAAAATGAATGAGTCATTCTGGGAACCATTTGTGGATCAGACATGTGAAAGTTCATCAGCGGAACAGGATTAGGAAACAATGGAAGAATAGTGGATATGCCTGTTAGAGAAATTGCCAGCCTGAGGCATGTGATACAATGAGTCACAGCAAGTATCAGTGCTCAACAGAAACCTGAAGATCAAGAGAACAGGGAAGGGGAAAGAAGACAGAGGAATAAATAAACATGTTACACAATATGTGAAAACATACCCCACATGTGCGAGTCCCCAAGTCACTGACTCAGCTGGAGGCCTTTGCTTCAACACTTTAGTGGCCACGACTAACCTCCAAGGTCTGAGGATGCAACAAAGGTCTCAAGTGCTGAATGACCTTCAGTCATCTTGACTGCACCAGTGGTGCATGAAAACCAAATTGCTACAGAGGAATTGCAGAAGATAATGAACAAGAGTGGGAAGATCTGAAATTACCAGTTATCCCTGATATTGACAGTTTTAAAAAGCTCCAGTTGATTGGCATCTGGGATTTAGTTCTTCTAAACCTTTTTTTGGAGGGAAGATGCTGTTCATTATGCCCTTAACTTCAGTAGAAACTCAGAGGGAGATATTTTAACCTGGGTAATTGACATACATCAAGATTGGTCAGAGATGCAAGAGAAAATAGAGTAGAATATTAAAGAGTAGGAATGATAGAAGTGAAGGTGCTCTTTTGAATATGTATATATGCAGAGTTTGGGGACACCGTTTTGTCTTTGAAGCTGTTGACAGGACACAATTTGCAGGATAAAGGTGAAGGTCCATTTGTGACTATAAACAGGACAGGTCATCTGCCATACCAAATCAATTAAATGCCACAAAGTAAAATGAGTACATGTGTCACAGTTTGAAAGCATGGACTACTAAGAATGTTCTGCAGTTTTCTATCCCTTAGATAACAACGTTATTCACTGCAAGGTGAGGACTCAGAAGATTGGCGAGGAGTCAAGGACATGGCTTGGAGGGCATGATCTAGCCCCAGTTCAAAAAGCAAACATCCTGCCTCAATGATAATCATCAGTGCACAATGACCCCAGCTTCCAATTACTACAGCATTGAATTGTTTGATGTGCAACCACATGAATGTGATAATACATCATCTGTCAAAGAGAGTATATAAGTGGAGGCAGGGACATCCCTGAGCCTCAACTGGATGCCTGCCATGACTGCTAGCTTTTCCCCTGGGCAGCAGGGCAGGACTGGCAGCCAGGGCCATCCCACTGCCCCAGATGGGGAGCAGGGCAGCCAGGGTCAGCCCCAGCATCAGACACCACCAGGACATCAGACCATGGATAGAGCTCAAGGTCAGGCCCAGTGAAGGCAACCAGGGTCAGCCACAGCCCCAGGATGGCCAGGCAAGGCCAAGGGATAGGCCAAGACTGGTCCAGGACATTGACCTGTGTGTTGGCACAGCTCAATGGGGCCCATGGCTGGGCAGGACATGGCTGTGGGGAGCTGGAGACCAGCACTGCTGTGGTGTCACTGGGGCAGGGACTGACAGCCCTGGGAGGGCACTGAAGTGGAGTCCTGGGCCATGGACAGGGTAGGTGGAGCCCCTGAGAAGCTGGGCAGGGGCTCTCAGGGCTGCTGGTGCCTTCAGGTCCATGACATGGATCAAGGATATATATAAAAAATTGATCTAGTTTGACAGTATCTCCATCATGAGAGAAACCCCATTTCTTATGGTGAAAATAGATTTTCCACCTATTACGGGCGATGATCATGGAAATAATGAGTGCATCTGCCTTCACTACTGTTGTGGAGACAGAGATGCACTTCACTCACAAAAGAGAAGTAACAATACATTTTATTGACATAAACAAAGCTTAACCGTCAGCACGACAGTGGTTTGACAAGACTTGCTGGTAAAGTACGCTGGATCACTTGCTGCACCGAGGACAGGGTCAGACAAAACTGCCAGGGAAACCCTCTCATTGAGTCACAAGTTTCAGAAAGGACCCCCTTGCTTTCTAAGTTCCTTCTCAGAGAGGAGTCTTGGTGCGGCTGGGCCCCATCCCCGTCCCAGACTTGGTCAGCAGTTTATGTCCCAGACTTGGTCAGCGGTTTATGTCAAAAGGGTTATGTATGCACAATCAATCCTTTGTGTCACTCAGCTAAGATTTCAAAGTTCAGCATGCGATTAGTCACTTACCCAGAATCTGTTGTGGCACGGAGTCTCTCAGCCTCGAGGAGTAACCTTGAGAGGAGCCCCTACTCAGCCAGAGATCTGGCGTGCAGCTCGTTGCAGGGTAGGAGAGAGATCAATACCTCCCCCTCCATTGCCCCTCCTGAGGAAGTTGTAGGCTGTGATAAGGTCCCTCCTCAGCCTTCTCTTCTCCAAGATCAACCAACAAAATGACCTCAGGTGTTCCTCGTAAGTCTTACCCTTGAAGCCTTTCACCATTTTGGTCACCCTCCTCTGGACAAACCCTAATAGTTTGATGTGTATTACAACTAGGTAATACCTAGCTGTGTGCTGGACATTTTCCCCAGAAGCACACTACGAGATGGTGGGGCCATCAATCAGTGATGATTCTCTGCTGCTGGTGCCACCTCAGTCTCTAAGTAGACTTTTAATGTCTTTTTTATTTTATTTTATTTTTTTTGAGTTTCTGTGATCTGTGGCCACTTGTACTTCCTCATATCATTTGGATTAATTGCTATCATCCATGGAAAATCACAATTTGCATGATCAGCCCAGAGATAATCAGAGATAATTGGCCACTGCACCCTTACCTGCAGCTTTCTTAAGCACAGTATTGTTACATTGCTTACCCTGTTGCCTTCCCGATGTTAAACCAGCAATCTTCTAAATGTGCTAAACCAGCAAGTCAGTCTCGGTCTCACCACAAGAAATGCTAAATGCGTTTGTGTTGTGCTGGGAGTTTGGTTACTCCCCTGTCATAGCACATGGTCTCGTTTTCCCTGCAGTGGGTCTGTTGCCTCTGGCTATTTTCAGATTTCCTCTTATCTGTGGGACCTTAAAAATTTGTAAGAGAAATTTGGAGGTTGTTTTGAATAAAATGGGGATGATGCATTGTTAGCTAAAGTTGGTGGTTCAGCTGGATCACAGCACAAGCTATGCATGGTTTCATTCAATAACCAGAAAGCAAGGAAATGAAGCCATGTGACTGGTATCCTCCTGCACCTAACAGCGAATTGTGCTGCAACATGGTGACACCCATTATGGAACGGTGAAGCATAGCAGTATGTGGGATATTCTGGACGGCAAAACCCATGATCCCTGGGTGCTCAGGGACGGCTCCTGTGACTGCTCATGCAAGTCCTGCTCAGGTTTTGTCTAGAACACAGCTCACGCTAAGGCCTGATGTATGCTGGGAGCATACGTTGGGTCAAAGCCAGTGCAACACCAGATAGGCAGGGCGCACCGGACAGGATGAGATAAAGATAATTTTCACCATCCCCAGCTTGCTGTCTCCTGCAGCCAAAATTCTTGTATATTGATTCTCTGGCAGCCTCTTCAGAATCTACTGACTTTATGGATGTGGTAAAGACCACCCTCCCACACTGAGACGCATAACCAGATCAGCTTATCCAAAAGGTTTTTGAAGTGGATCCAACAGCAGCCAGACTACTAAGGCCTTGGTGTTTCCCAGTGTGATACAGGCACAGGGAATGCTGGCTGTTAGCTGGAGTACCAGCCTCCATTCTTCTTCTTCCTCCAAAGGCTGAGTCATGTACTTGAAAAAGGCAGAGTCTAGATTATGGCTAATGTATCGTGTGCGGATTTTTAAGCACTTGACCCAATCTGCAGAGGTGGTGCAGGTAACTAAAAAGTGTAGTGATGTGAACACCAGTTGCATGTCTTTACAAAAGAAGCCTGTGCATACCCAGGCTCAAGATAAGGAACAAAAGGAGCCTGTGGGAACTCAGATTTAAGACAGGAGGGAAAGAAGAAATGATCAGAATTTATCTGACCAAGATACACATGATATATGATGTGGGCGTAACTACATGAATGTCTTGAATGTGTAACTACATGAATGTCTGGAATGTCTCACCTACATGAACGACTGGAATGTCTCACGCAGATTGGAAAGTCTGTACGCTCTGAGTATCTCAGCCAGTGGGGGAAATGAGGAGAGTCTCTTGTGGTCGGGAAAAGTAGGATAAAAGGGGGCTGCGTCCCCCTGTAGGTTGAGACACCCCACAGGGATATGTCCGGTGGATTGTCCCTTTATTTGAATAAAGTTTTTGCAGGACTCCTCTGCCTCCTTTGTGAACACTGACTCCTGATAGTGTGATTTTCCATACACTAGTTAACCAAAATCTAAGGTAATAGGAAAGCTATGCCAATTGCTAGAAATTCTGTGTAACAATAAGCTACGCTGATTGGTAAAATCTTTCCATAATAATAAAGTTCTAATTATAACCACAAGCTTGTGGCCAGTTCTCACACTACCAAGAATACTTAAAAAAGCCTCCCTGTCACCACAGAGATGGGTGACAACTGGCCTGGAGCCAGAAGGTAACTAGAAAGTGAAAACAAAAGCACAGCATTGCCTCAGCAATGTTTCCTAAGACTCATGTGGAGGCAAAAGATCACAGAAACTGTTGAGTCCAAAAGGTTATATATATATACAGCCTATCCCAAAGGAGTTTGCTCTCAGCAATGAAGAGGAACTTGGGTGTCCTGGTTCAGGTGCAGCTGGCTACTGAGCACCACACAGCCGCTTGCTCACTCCTGCCCTCAGTGGGATGGTGTGGAATAATTACTGGGGGCAACTTAAATTAAACATATGTTAAAGGCCTGGCATTGTTCCCACATTAAGGAAAGGTATGGTATTGAAGGGGCTATTGGGGTGGAGTGCAGTTGCAGCTGATATGCAAGGAATCCACTCCATGGTGGTTCCCTGAACAATATTGCCTGCGCAGCAGCATGGAGGGTGGAGCGGAATGAAGATTCCACTGCCAGGCTCTGTGAATCACTGCAAGATGGGAACTTAGTGGTATTAGAAACTGATAAGCTGCATATTTGCCACCCTGGGCCAACAGTCTGTCACTTTTTGACAAAATGCTGTCCTTTGTGCAAACCTTGCTCATTATGATGTGCGGAAACAAACCCTACAACTCACGGAGAGTTATAAAGCAGGTATGTTTATTACGGTGCCAGGTGCAAGGAGGATTGCTCCACCTAACTTGCACACCCTGGGGTCTTAAGCGAACCCCTTATATACTACAAAGCGTTGCATATTCTTTATTCTTGGTTGCATATTCATTATTCTTGTTTACATATTCATTGTATTTCCGAGAATAGGGGGGGATTATTACAATCAGTACGGGGAAATCATTATCATGTTCTACGCCTCCGGCTTCTCCTGCTCACGCCTGTGCAGTGTACTCCGGTGGTCTTCGAGGGTGGTCGTCGAGGGTGGGGGGAAGGCCACAGTGCACTTTTCACCTTTCGCTCAAAAACTGCTGTGTTGGCTGAGTCCCAAACAGCAAGGCCAGTTCTAACCAGTTGGTTGCTTCTTCCAAGTGATAAGAGTCCAGATGGCTCCTTCTTTCAGACAGTAAGTTCTCGTTATCAGTGCCTTCCTTAGAGCTG
>NW_010272684.1:0-1024 GCF_000690775.1 Eurypyga helias
CATCTACCAGTACCCCCAAGTCCTATTATTTGCCTTTCAGAACAATCCGCAAACTTCTTGCTGAATTTCTGGTTGCTGTTTTATTTCCAGTTTTATAATGTCCTTAATTTTACATCTTCCAATTTAGGGTATGCTGCTTTCTCTGGGGGAAAAAAAAAAAAAAAAAAAAGATAAATAATCTTGTCAGGAAAAAGAATGCTATTTTCTTTCAGTACATAAAAATAAATACAAATGAAGTATGAATGATTCATCACAAAATAATGATGACTGATTATAAGAATCCTAACTCTGGCAGACAAGGGCTCTGTTAGTTCCTTGTAGAATGAGGATAAATATGGTTACAGGTGTGTTGAGTTTGTGTGGTGGGGTTTTGGTAGCAGGGAGGGGGTGCAGGTGTGGCTCCTGTGAAAAGCTGCTAGAACCTTCCTCAACTCCATGTTGGACCTGCTTCTGGCTACGCCCAGAATCTTCATTTCCCAGGTTCAGAATAAAGGTGGTCAGACCAATAAGGACATCAGAAAGTCTTAAGCTGCTGTTAACATGAACAAAATACTTTCTCCAGCCTCGTCTTCAGAAACAACTGACACTGTCAAACTAAAGCTTCATCTAAAGCGTCTGGTAGTTTGAAGCATTTAAAAATGATGTAACAGGAAGCAAAATTATTTGTGCACTTAGAAGCCCCGTTTGTACAATTTTAATGGAGATACCTGGCCCAGGGATTGGGTCAGTCCTCAGAACTCGATACTGCATGTGCTGTTCACGCACGCTGCACAGGGTTCCGATGGCTGCTGGAAGGTGCTGTACTGACCAGGGTTACCACGTTGAAAAAAGAAATTCCTGAGTGTTGTGCCTTAAGACTATACTTTAAGCTCAGCAACACTGGTTTCTGTGAGAGCTTCGCTGCCTTTTGAATCCTGTGGTGGGTACAAGGAGCAGATATTGCTGCGAGACAAAATGTATTAATAATGCTGTAATTTAAATTTTTTTTTTTTTTTTTTTTTTTTCAAGGCCAGGCTGGATAAGG
>NW_010272684.1:1050-24323 GCF_000690775.1 Eurypyga helias
CCGGCCCATGGCAGGGGGGTTGGAACTAGATGATCTTTGAGGTCTCTTCCAACCCAAATCATTCTATGATTCTATACGCCCAAGCCAGTCAGCTATGGTGGTAGCACCTCTGGGTTAACATATTTAAGAGGGGAAAAAACCTGCAGCGGAGAGAGAATTGGGATGTGAGGGACACACAGGCAGACACCCAGGTCACTGAAGAAAGGTGAGGAGGGGGTGGTTGGATCAGAGGTTCCCCTGCAGCCTGTGTTGAGAGGGGAGGCTGTGCCCCTGAAGACTTGGAGGGTCACAGGGGAGCAGAGACACCTCTGCAGCCTGGGGAGGACCCCATGCCAGAGCAGGCAGCTGTGACCAAAGAAGCCCATATCTCCATGGGAAGCCTGTGTTGGAGCAGTCAGTTCCTGAAGGACTGCACCCTGTGGAAGGGACCCATACTGGAGCAGTTCATGAATAACTGCAGACCATGGGAAGGGATCCAGTTGGAGAAGTTTCAGACCCCACACTGGAGCAAGGGTAGAGTGTGAGGATCCCTCCTCAGGAGGAGGAAGGAGCAGCAGAGACGACGTGTGATGGACTGACCACAACCCCCATACCTGGTCCTCAAGAGGGGATGGGTAGAGAAATCAGGAGCAAAGCTGAGCCTGGGAAGAAAGGCGGGGTGGGGGGAAGGTTTTTAAGACCTTTTAAGAGGTTTTGTCTCTCATTATTTTTCTCTAATGTGATTGGTAACAAAGTGAGTGTTTTTCCCCAAGTCGAGTCTGTTTTGCCCGTGACTATAACTGGTGAGCAATCCCTTCCTGTCCTTGTCTCAACCCACCTGCCTTCCTTGATATTTTCTCTTCCACATCCCACTGTGGAGAGGAGTGAGTGAGCATCCCTGTGGTGCTGAATTGCCAGCTGGGCCTAAACTACAACAAAAGGATGATGCTCTGAGCATCATCTACATGTTGGCGTTCCCCTTAAAGCATGGCAGAAACATTTCACCACCATCCCTTTGAGAGGCTTTTACAATTATGGATTTAGTCTTATGTTCAAAAGAAAGAGGAAAATGTTCCAAGAATACTGCTGGGTGAAGACATGCCCACCTAGCCCTACAGACTGTTGTTATGTACAAGAGGAGATGCAGATGCTGGTTATCCAACCTGGTGGCTATGGCTGCAGTCTCTGGTAAGGCTCGGGGTGTTTTATGTGTGAAGGAAGCATAAATCCACTTTGCCCTTGCAAGAGACAGCTTTTTGTTGGAGGGACAATGCAGAGCACCCTGCAACAGCAGGGTGAGGAGGTGATCCCCTCACATGCAATCCCTGGTGTGGGGCTCTTAGTCAAGCAGACACAGCAGCTGCGGGGAAGCGGCTCTCGGGAAAGCCTCCAGCAGCACATGGGTAGCAGGATCAAACCCCTCACAGCAGAAGGCAGGACTTGGAATGGAAGATGTGCTTTAAAAATCCAGCTGTGACCAAAAAAAAGGGGCATTTCTTTACAGTCACTTATCTGTTGTCTCAGCTCTCATGTTGAAACTTTCACAGTTAGTTTTTTGAATTTGAACCTTGCTGTGTAATAATTACCCTTCATCTGAAAATTAGAAAGGAGCTTTTAAGCTCTCAACCTCAGCTCCACAGGGTTAGGTATTATCACTTACTGTTCTGATGTCTGTTTCAAATGTTTCTTTTTTCTTTTAAACTTTCCTTCTTTGCAACTGAAGGAGACACTCTTGACTTCATTTTCTCCTCCACTAAACGAAGAGTAACACATTTAAGATTAACTGCATGTGAGGTCAGGCAGAACAGCCAATATTCCTGTGACTTTGGACACCAGATGGTCTCTCAGAAAATGTTATGACTTATCGTCACATTTTAGTCCCAATAATAATGAGTTTGGAGAAAATAGTGTGATATAAGCCTGGGACTTTAAAGGAAAGCCAAGTAGAGTTTAAACAACCACACTGGCTGTTGACATCAGGCAATTCTCATAATCACTCACTGAGATGGGAACTTGCAATGTTCATCAGCAGAAAACCTCCATTTGTAGCCTATCATTTAACAGGTTTCTTGCAAAAGTTTCAACTTGCATCACAATGAAATCCAGTCATAAAAGATACTTACTATTTCCTGACTTAATGTCTTCTATGATTTGCTATTTACAACTCACATTTCAAAGACACAGTTCAGGATTTGATTTAAAGGTGGGTTATATATTTTCTACTTTCTACTTTTTTGAAATGTAATACTTACAGGCAGCATTCAAGTGGATTTGACTGCTTACCATGGAATTTTGTGCTAACAAATGTAATTCAGTAGTGTGTTCTTCAGTGCAAACGTATAATTGAGATTTCCAATATTTTGTCTGCCAGAGTATTTTGAAAGTATATGCTCAGATCTAACAAAACTATGTATCCCTCACTTCAGTAGGAAATATATTATTTAGAAAAGGTTGGGTTTGATTCCTGTGTCTAATATTTGGCTACTCAGGAGATCTTTCTTTAAAGACTTCTTTTTTTTTTTTTTTTTAAACCAAGTACCTACCTAAGTTTCCTTTTTTTTTTTTGGTCTTTTCTTTTGAAAACAAATGGCAAAGGTGATAATCATATATTATGGAGCATGAAGTTGGTATTACTTAATTGTCTTTGAAACTGTTTACCAGTTGCTTACATCTGAAGAGAAAGTGAAAGGAATAACTGCTTGCTTTCTTTTTAGAAATCAAATCAGAATTAATGGTGTAAAATTAAAAGATCAGAATTAGATAAAAGGAAACATTGGGCTCTCCGGGAATTTTTTTTTTAAAGATTTTTTTTTTTTTTTTTTTTTAAACCAAGTCCCTACCTAAGTTTCCTTTTTTTTTTTGGTCATCTCATTTGAAACAAATGGCAAAGGTGATAATCATATATTATGGAGCATGAAGTTGGTATTACTTAATTGTCTTTGAAACTGTTTACCAGTTGCTTACATCTGAAGAGAAAGTGAAAGGAATAACTGCTTGCTTTCTTTTTAGAAATCAAATCAGAATTAATGGTGTAAAATTAAAAGATCAGAATTAGATAAAAGGAAACATTTCTTATCAGACAAGCAATTAGATAATGGAAAAATGCTTTCTACTGATGAACCTGAGTCACTTTCATTAATGGTGTTAAAAAAAAGTTAGATACATTTCTTATTGGCTTACTGCACAGGAACATCATGCTCCACACAGGAGGTCATACCGCTTGATCTGAGAGATCTTATACAGCTGAATAATCAAAGGTTTTACAAGAATCAGAAATCATTACAGATCAGTGAGTTTTCTTCATTATTGTTCAACTGGAATATAGTGATTTGCCTTAAGTTCTATTTAAAATAATAGCAGCATCTCTCATTTGGCTAAGTAAAAACTTTTGTAGTCCTTCTAGATGAGGTCACTGCTTTCATCCAGGTTTCTGACATAAATTAAGTGGTCCCAAACTTTGGTATGTGTATACTACTAGTGGTACAGAGACAATTCAGAAATGGAAAATGGCCTGACATAAAAAGCCTCAACATGATGGATGCTGCCTGCTGCCATCACTGCTTCTAATGGTGGGAGTTGGCCAAAAAAGTCTGCAAAGAGGTCACAGTTTAAATTTAACGTACTGGCAATTCCTGCAATTAACATCTCCTCAGTGGTAAAACATGCTATATTTGTTAATATTCCATACATTTAGAACTATAGATATATAAATTTAAAAGAAAAACCAGAGTATTGAAGAAACAATAAATTTTCCTATTCTTTCTGTTAGCTTAGGTTTACATTAGAGACTTTAAGCCTCTCTGTTAGAAAGAACACAAAAATTACACAGAATAATAGCATTTTCTTGAGTAGATATTGTTATGCTTTTTTGTGTGTCACAGTGCTACAGCAGTTACCTTTCTAAGAGCTTACATATCTGCTTTTCTTTCCTCAGGCTTTTGTACCTATAAATTTTACAGCCTCGTACCATGCTTAAAGAAAGGAACTGTTTGTACCAGCCTGGTTAATTACTCTTTGCAGCTACTTAGTAAGCAAGAATTCAGACTTGGACTTCCATGTGAACGTGTAGTTTTTGTCCTCAGATCAGGGTAATCCTTTTTAAACATTTACCTGTGGGGCTGTGTGCTTTTATAAGAAAAGGCCCAGATGTATTTGCAAAAATATGAACTTTTTTTTTTTAAAATTCAGTATTTTATAAGGTAGCAATTACGTGGCTTTGCATGACAACATTATTTTCTCATGTTCACTCACTGTGTATGGTAAGTTACAATTCCATTAACTCTTTTAGTAGGTATAGCATGAGCTCACAGAAAAATAAGAGAAATAGAGAGCTAAGTTTTCACTGAAAACAAGGCTATATATATTCAGCAACTCAAGAAAAATTCAGAAGATTTTTTCAGTTTTGATTTTTAAATGCAAGATTATCTTACTGTTTTATCTGCTTGACTTGCAGGAGAGTTGGAGATTCAAGAGACTACATTCTCCTACGTTCAAATGTGGGCTGGGTTGTGCCAAGCCAGGAAGACTTGCTGCATTTGAAGACTAAGAAAGTCCACTTAGCAGGCTTTTATTTCTCCCACTTCACTTAGCAAAAAAATGTTGCATCCACTGTTGGAACTGCGTAACCAAGCTGGCACTGAAAGGAGACTGAAGGCAAAGTGAAAGACCGGATTTACCCAACAGGAAAATTGGTGATGGGGAAATCAGGAAATTATTTCATCTCAGCCACCAAAGGAGACTGGGAATCTCCCCTAGTAGAAGACAGAGACATTCTGCAACCAACTGCTGAACTCCTACATCCCTACACAGGCTTCACAGTCAGACTCTCCTTCGGCAGCACAAATTGCTGAGGGAAGACTGCTGCCTCAGGCCATGGTCTGGGAGTAAAAGCCTCTTCCCTTTTTTCTGGATCAGCCCCAGGTTCAGAAAATACTCCAAGCAATGATGCCCCTCCGTCTGATAGATACCCTGTGCTTCCTATGCACATCCCTGCAGTTTGCTTGCCCTTGTGTTTGTACAGCACAGGGAACTGCACCAAGAAGCAGAATCAATGATGTTCAGTTGTACATTAAAACTGTGGTTTTTTAATGCACATAGAACTTTTTTATATGCAAATGTATTATTTACATAGCTCTAAGAAGGAGCTATATTGCTTGATCTGTACTATACACATTGCCTAGGGTTGCAGACACTTCAGCAGCTCTGCTGATTCTGTACTTGAACATGGTTGCTTATTCTTTCTTTTCAGCCTGAAAAAGATTTTAGGATAGGAATTACATATGGTTTCTTCAGTTGGGGTAGCAGTTCACCTAAGGTGAGCCCTCGAGAACATAACCAGAGAATGCAGCCTTTAAAGCCCAAAGCTTAAAACAGAATAGCTCAAAAACCCAAGAATTCCAAATAAATAAAAAAAAAAACCCAAACAATCTGAACATAATTCTCGAGTTAAAATGCATTAAGCTAGCTGTACTTTTAAGGACAAATATGAATTACTTTAAGTATATCGAAGGAATTTTTAATTTCTTTTATGCAGATTATGCTGGAGCAGCATGGTAAGATCAAACAAAAATATTATTCATATATGGAAAATTAAACTCTGAATCCAAATCTTTAGCTGCATATTTAGAATACAGTTGACATTTTCAGATTTTCTTCATATGCATGTATACGCACACATGCATGTGTGCACATGCTCATGCACACAATTAGTAGCCATAAATATTTAAGAATGTCTATATTTAGATACGGATTTGCCAAATAACAACATTTTGCAAGCCGTGTTTATAGAATTACATCTACAATGTAACCTGCAGCAGGACTGCTAATCAAGTAGGAAAAGAAACCATCTAATATTTGGTGATGAAAATTGCTTTAGAGTGACTGATTGTGCTAATCAATCTTCACCAAGTAAATCACCACTAAAAGATAGTCGATAATTATAGGATCTTTCCCTGTAACTGAGTAAGAAGAGGAATAAAAATAAACTCTCACAGCAAAGCTGTCCTCTTCAGTAAACACAGCAGTTTCCTTTGCTTCCAACATGCTGGAAAGAAATTTGGATAATGTGTCCAACTTGTCTTAGCTTTCAGAAATATAATTCTTGTGCTGATTGAGCTAACAGTGGTAAAATTGGCCATTAAAACTACTGTATTCAATGATCCTCACAAGCTATCTACAAACAGGTTGCAGTCTTACTAATTTCTTCATGATTCACTAAACTTTGACAGCTTTTATAAAAATGTGTCCACCTATGACATTTTACAGTTTAAAGGAAAGGATTTTTCCTTTCTCCACTGTTGTTCACAAAATTCTCAGATAAAAGAAATTGTCTGAGTCCATTTCCCATAGGAACAAAATATTGTGATAAAATTATTATTATGCAGATTACGAATAAATATATCTAGATAAATCATCAGTGGTAAGCCCAGCAAAGCAAATTCACAGGCTTCAGTCCCAAAAGCGTCCCAAGAAAAAGAATTAATTGGATTGCAATTAAAAGTATAGGGCACCAATACAGTGTAAGAACCTGTACAGACCAGAGCAAGACAGAAGCACTAAGAGCTGCGACAGGGCAACAGTCTGAAGGAGTTGCGCCCGTGCTCTTTGTGAACAGTATCCGTGAGAATTATGTACAGCTCTGGGGTCCTGCTAGACTTAGTCTTTCACTTAGCATGGACAAATTTTCTTGGCTCTGGCAGCTGGAAAGGCATCACAGAGCCCCACCCCAGTCCATGTCCCAGAGTCAGAAGTCCCAAACTGGGTCTTGGCACTTACCATACCAGGAGTGAAACTGTAAGCTCATACCTATGAAACATGTAAGTTCATACATGGCATGCAAATGGTGCAGGCTGCTGGTGTGCTTTGATTGCTCTGCAGACCTTTAACGCCAACATAAGGCTCACTTTCAACACATCCAGCAAGTTAGGGTCCAACTAGCCCAGCCTTTGGCCATAATCTGTCAAGGTAATTGCAATCTTGTGGGAAAAGGTAAGGTAAAGAGCTTACATCAAAGTATACAAGAGCAGGAAATATATAATTTCAGCTGAAATATTTAGCTGAGAAATGAACTTCTAGACTAATGATGACATTCAGGGTGCACTGCAGGAGCCTCTTTGAGAGAAGCTTTCTCACCCTCATTAAATTAATGGAGGATGGAGAAGAGTAAAAATGCCATGTTTACCCAAAGCAAAACCTCCTAAACGAGGAAGCAGGCTCCCAGTAAGAAACCTATCATGCATATCTGATTAAACAGAGGATACTTAGATACTGCAGCGAGGAGTGCCACAAAAACTATAGGAAAGAAAAAGCTCAGAAAAACCTGCAGGCTGTATGTACCCGACTTTATGGAAGCATCACTACCAGATATTGTCATAGCTGTGACTTTATTGTACAGTCATCCATTACAATGAAGTGACAAAACTTCCAAAACTTATTTTCTTAAACCAGCTTCAAAGGTTGCTACCACCCATAACATTAAAATGCAGATAACATTTTTCTGGATGAATAGCTCTCAGTGCACCTTTGTGTCGCTCCATTAGCCTACTTCACTGATCTATCATTCCTGAAGATGACAGAAAGGTCATATATCTTATTCCCAGCTTCAGAATGAATGCTTCTCTGGCATCTTTGGACCTTTTCTGTCTCCTCTTGTAATTTGTAGCTCCTGAATTCCACCGTGAAAATACCATGTTGCTATGTGAGAAAAAATTTCAAGTCATGAGGTTTTTTCCACAAGTGAACTATCTGTGGTGAAAAATCTTCAAGAAGATGGTCCCCTTCAGCTATTTGAACATTATGGTGTATTGAACGCTAAAGGGCATAGCACACATCTGCTTCTTTTAGATTAAAGTGCTATTTTAATAGGTGGGTGCAAAAATTTTTGCTAGCTTATTTCTAAGAAAACCACTCTGCTCTTTCAAGTTTTCATTTGTGAAGGTGAGAAAAATAAGGCTCAGTTATTCCTTTTTTTTTTTTTTTTTCCCCTGGAGTTTACATCCTGTACTTTCCCTTCAAAAAGTAGCAGAATTTCACATTTCTGTTCAACTTGGGATATGAGTAGTGATGCCTATTTCCCCTTTGTCCTTGTGGAACAAGCCAAACATCATGTTTAAAAGCAATGCCAGTGTTGATGAGACATTTTTTCCACACTGCATTCTCAACTGTCGTCAGATACGAGATCCTGGTTACTGCTTTTGGATGACAGCGCTGACACTTTCTTGGAGGCACCTGTTCTCCTCCTGAGTTTGTGTTGCTGCTCACTGTTCTTTGTCAAATATGCGGTTGAAAATTGGGTCTGCAGAAAATGTATTTTACCGACAATTTATAGCTAGTGTACAGTTCAGATATGATTTGCCTCAATGGGACTTTTTTTTCCTCCTTCAGCTAGCCTTTGACAGTGCCTTAAAGACCAAATTTCAACCTTCAAAGCCAAAACAATTTACATTTTTAGAGATCAAAACCCACGATTTCTGAAGACACTTCTTTCAGTGTATACAATAGCAAGTGGTACGTTTCCACCTACGACAATCCATTATATATCCTTTCCCCCTGCATGGCACCATTTTTTAAGGGTATAATATTGTTACCATCCAGCCCATGGGGCAGTTCAAAGGGAGGCTGATGCCCAGAGGCCAACTGTGCCGTGCCATGCCATGCCGTGTGGCAGCCTGTAATCATATTTTAAACCTCTCACACAATGAACAGTAAGACACTAGTTCAAAATGCAGCATGCAGCTTTTTTTTTTTAATTTAAAGTCTAAAGCTTTGTTCTGAGATATTAAATGCTAAAACCCTTATGAAGATCACACAAATAAACTTCAGCAGAAGGCAAAACCCATTGAAGCCATGATACATATGAAGTTCTGCTGAAGTAAATGGGTAGAGAATAGGCACTTGTTTATTGCTGCCTGAGGGCTAAATTTTGAACTGGAAGTTTCTTTTTGTTTGTTTGCTTGTTTTGGGGTTTTTTTTAGGACAGTTTATATAGAAGCTGATAGTTTTTTCTTTTTATGAAGAAAATGATAGATTTAAAAACATATTGCATATGGAAAGTATGCTATGCTGGCAACAAGATCTGATGTGATGTTGACCTAACCAGAGCATGCTTTTATAGAATTAGACATCTCAATATGACTTTTGCTTAGTGCATTCTACTCTTTCTAAATCGACTGCTGCTGTTGTGCTGTCTCCCCTGTCTTTCTCACAGTGATTTTACACTGCAGTCTAAAAGAAACCAAGATATCCATCCAGCAACAATTTACCATGCTTCTATGTAGATATATTTGTATTCTAATCAAGATATGGGGAATCATAGAAACACAGAATGGTTTGCGTTGCAAAGGACCTTAAAGATCACCTAGTTCCAACCCCCCTGCCATGGGCAGGGGCACCTTCCACTAGACCAGGTTGCTCAAAGCCTCATCCAGCCTGGCCTTGAAGACATCCAGGGATGGGGCATCCACAGCTTCCCTGGGCAACCTGTTCCAGTGCCTCACCACCCTCTCTGGGAAGAACTTCTTCTTGTTGATATCTAATCTAAACCCACTTTCAATTTAAACCCATTACCCCTTGTCCTGTCACTACAGGCTCTTGTAAAAAGTCCCCCCCAGCTTCCTTGTAGCCCCTTCAGGTACTGGAAGGCTGCAATAAGGTCTCCCTGGAGCCTTCTCTTCTCCAGGCTGAACAAGCCCAACTCTCTCAGCCTTTTTTCATATGGCATGAAATGTATGATATTTTTAAAGCTTCCAGAATTTGGAACAGGAGGCGATATATGACGTGTTAACATGTGATAATAACAAGTTAATGGTTTTTTGAAGTGAATGATTTTGTTGTTCTTCACTGTTCTCTGTCCTTTGGAGGTCACTGATACACTAAGCAGTGATGTAAGCCTTTTTTCCCTTAAACCTTTTAAGTACTTAGGCAGCTTAATATATTTACATTTTTAATTTCAAAGCTTATAGAAATGATATTAATGGTAGGAAGTACAGAAAGTAATTAATAGCTCCACTAAGTTCATCCAAACACAGCTTTTGAGATGTTGTTACAAAATATTCTGCAACCAGTATGAAGTTATTTAGAGCTTAGGTTTCACCTACCTTGAAGCTGTTATTTGAATGCTAGAGCTCTTCTAAATCCACTGAATTAACATTGGAATGTTATAAAAAATAGTGCCAAAAGTATAAGACTACAATTTACAGTGGTCAAAATATCAGACTTGATAGACAGAACCTAAAAGCTTACAGACTCTTTGCTTTCATATTACTTTCAGCAATATATCCTACAAGGGTGGTATATCTTGTACATATGATGCGTTCAGGTAAAACCAAAAAACCTTCAAAAAATCATCCTCTCCCCAGATAACACATAATGTATTTCACCTTTGTGAATACTGTGGACTGTATGGCTGCTGTTTCAATTTTCAGGATTCTAAGACAAAGAACAACCATCTGTACGAATAATGTTTCCCTTAAATATAAATACTTGCAGGTACTGACTAAAAGCAAATGAGTTTACAGGTCTGAGCCAAGCACCTCAGATTGAAGTACAGAAATCAACTTTTTTGCAAATGATCTTACCATTTTAGTAATTCCTATCTACGGATCAGAGCATATCCGAGCCTGGATTTTTTCACAGTCTGTACCTATAAGTAACTATATGTCTACTTAAACATATTTTATACAAAATAAGAATATGAGATTATGCTGTTTTGTACAATGCCTGGATATGTTTTGTCAAAACTATTAACACTAGCACATATATAAAAATGAAACAGCCAATAGGGAGATAAACCAACAAAATTATTCTGGAACACACCAAACCTCTGTGGAAATGGATTAGGGCACAGTACAAGAGACAACACCACAGCATAAATAGTTTTGTGGTTACAGGACTAAAAAATATTGACTTTCACTCTCTGTAACAAGATTAATAATGTTACATTAGCTACAACCATCAATAACTAACATGAGCTTTTCACTAAACTTGCATGCTAAATGTGTTGAAAAACAATATGCTTATTAAAAAGAAGGTTAAAAAAAAAGGAGAAAGAAAGGGTGAAGCCAGTAAACAGTACTGCAGGGCAGATATCAGTGCATGAGAAGACGTCAGCAACAGTCTGCAGTGAGGTACACTTGGAATATGCTTTTATAATACTTCGTGTACTTCATAGTTTTAACACTCACATCTCTTTTAACAGAGTAGAAATAAATTTCTCATGGATTCTTAATAATATCAGAATTGAATACAACCCCAGATTATTCACATCTAATACACATGGTAAATTAGCCAGTATTCCACTTGCATTAAGGGAAAACATGAAGACTGGGTTCCAGCTTTCAGAGTTAGAATACATACAAGTAATCCCTTACCACCTCTCACTTAGGAACCAAAGCTTTTTTAAACAGCCTAATTCAGCCAAAGCCCCTAAATGCATGTTTAACTTTCAGTGCGTGTAATTCCAGTAGGGAGTAAACCATGCTTAAATAACTTGATGAAATGCAGCCTGTATGTGATTTAGTTGCAAAAGTACTGGCCAGATAATGCCTTAAAAAAAAAGAAAGGTTTTGTTGATCATTCGTATCTTTCCCCACTCCCAAAGCACCTGAAAACATGCAAATAATGTTCACCTTACTGTCACTCATTACTGATAACAAAAGAAAGAAACAAAAAAACTAACGCCCCCCTCTCTTTCAATCTAGTTTCTCAGTTAAGTACAAGAGACAAAAGCTAATGTTCTATAAACTAGGTGTTATCCCATGTAGTGGCTGGCATCATGCAGGTTATTGCTATTATAAACCATACTCAACTGTTTAGAAAATCAGTAGCATATTAAACAAACAAACAAACCAACCAACACAACTGTGGTATGTCTGGAACAACTCCTTCGGCAAATTGGGTGTCTGCTGACACTTAATGAGTGATTTTCCCATACACAAAAAGTGGGACTTACACTACTTTCTTTACAGTTGGAAGTCGACTACTTGTATTTATAATTTTTATGATTTCCTGCTCTCAAAAGACCATTAGACACACTTAAGAGGTCATATTTTTTCAGGCAGCAAAATCAGTTTGGAGTCAACCCACTTTAGGGTAATTGCAGAAAATTACAATAGCAGAGACTGATATTTGGTATGTGAAACAATTTTTCCATGACAGAAATCTGTCCAAAGCCCATACAAACAGAGAAAAATGTTGGCTTCAATCTAAGAGTTAACCATAATTCCATGTTCATATTTAATGCAACATTTAGAAAGAGTGCAGAGCTGGGTGAGCTACTAATTATCGAGGGGTTTGGGAGATTTGCATTTTCTTTCCTCATACTGCTTCAGTAATGCGCTATTCATTTTGCTTCTAAGTTAGGTTAAAGTGTAGTCTAAAAGCAATTGCATCTCATGCCTTCCTTGTTAAAAAATTTATGAGAACTATATTTCACTATCAGTGTGCGTTTTCATCTAGGCAGATGATGGGAAGCTCAGTACATGGGAACTTGTCTCCGTTTCTTCCCTCTGTCTCAGAAAAAACAGTACAGGTGTTAGGGAAGTGTGAAGCACATGCAGCTGGCTTTCGCAGACACGCTGAAACCTTGGCACTTCTAAAAATATGAAGCCTTCAGTCAACAGGTAAAAGTATTTTGTTCTACTGGTTCACAGAATGTGAATACTCCACTAACAAGGGACAGTGATAGCACAGTATATATACCCTTACTGGGGTATTATTTATGACTGCTCTTTGTATGGGTTGTCAGTCATGGAAATGCAGACTGGAAAAGTATATGGTAACAATGGTTTCAGTGTGGCAATACTAGCTGTGTTTTGTCAGAATACATTGAATCCCTTATCTTTAAAAGAAAATAATGCAATTCCTTTCCTGTCACTAGATGACTAACCAGGAGGTATTCACAATTAGATGAAATTAGAAACATTTACCTCTTCCAGTTAACCTGTTAAATTAATGAGCTCATGAATATATAACTGCCTTTAAGTCATGAGTAGAACTAAGTCCTTAAAAAAGAAGCACATTTCATGCCTACATGTTATGATAAACCAATCTGTAGGTGCATCTCTGTATATCTACATGTAATAAATGTGCCCATGTATACAAGAAAAGTGCTTTCAGCAGGGTATAGCTTACCGATGTTTCCTGCACAAGTTTTGATTTCTGCCTTTCATGAAAGCTGACAGTAAAATTGGTCTGATTCAGCTGGAATTGCTACCTTCTCCTGAACACGGCAGTCTCAGGCATGTTTGCTCACTTGTTCAGTCGAGAAGATTCACACAGGAGCTTATGACTGTGGCTGATCAAAGAGGCAGGCATCTAAACAAGATACATTGTGAGTTTCTGAATGCTCTGGACTGAAACACCTTACTCAGGGATGCAGGAAACACCACATCAGGGATGCCTCAGCATGTGCAACGCTGTAAGTAGAAAAGACACGGATACCACACAGGGAGGGAGAGAGGAGAATCAAACGGAATCTGCCTGTGTCTCAAAACCTCTGAGTTCACACCCAAGCGAGACAACTTCTCAAACAAGTGTTTGGGAGTCCGGGAATGATGCTCGGTGCCCCCCATGGCTTCACAGCACTGCAGGCACCAGCGTGTTGTCCCGTGATAAAGAAGCAGTCAGTTTTCATCATGGCACCTACTTGTTTCCCATCCTGTGTAGCTAGAGGGGTTGTTTGGAGGTGATATGGAAGCATTTAGGCTTATCACAAACAGAGATTACAGGAGGCATTAGGGTACTGACCAGTGTTTAGGCAGATGGGTCAGACAAAGCAGAGTGAACAGAAGTGGGAGGGACAACCCTACCGAAAGATTTCCGATGCTACTGTCTACAGAGCTCAGACACCCACACACTAAATATGGGGGCAGCTGAGCATCACACCAGACCCTCATCCCCCTCCCACAATTTATCTTCCTCCAGGGCTGCTGTGCCTCAGAGCCTGCTAGAGGAGCTCTGGGTGGAGATACCTGGGCCAGTGAAACACCCAGCAGCCCCCACTTGGGAGAGGCCTCCTTCACCTGGCATCTGTGTCCCACATGGAATTTGCTCATCCCTCCCAGCTGGAGATATGGAGTTAGACCCCCCAAACAGGATTAAACATAGCAATTGCAATGCCAGCAACTGCTCTTTATATGCCTATCTGTGAGGGAAGGAATTTGGGAAGAAGGGGTTGGGAGGCTGATGTCTCTGAATGGGTTTTCAGTATAAGTGTATTTAAGCAACTAAATGGGGTATATGTTCAAGAGTTAGTAAAGCTGACTGCTTTCATTGAAGACAAATAAATCATTGTAAGCAATTTATCAGGTAAACTTGACCAGTAACTTTGGTTTTGCTTTTCTTTTTTTTTGATCAGAATACATGAGTTGACAGGGTTGATTTCATCTAATTTCCATTTAGTAAAAATGTCAAAGCTGTCAAAGTTATTTGTAATTTTCTGAACACAAAAAAAGAATTTGGATTATTCCAAAATCAAATTATCTTTTATTTTGAAGCTTATTTATAGTGAGCATTAAATCAATGCAGAAAAAATATGACTGAGAGATCCCTACACTTTAAATCAGTAGACGTCTACTGATCTTGTTCTATGATACTGTTTCACCATATATGCCCCAGAGAGAAAAATCGGTTCATAAGCATCATACACTCAGTCACAGGCAAAGATGGAAATAGAATCTACATTTATTAATTTTAGTAAGTCACCACTCAGTCCCTTGCATCCTCCTCACTCATCATATTAATAGGTCTACACCTGTGCTTGGGTCTATGCTAAACAAGCATAAACCACTTTCTAACATAAGTAAAAAATCTAAATTAGAAATTCACTGACTCCAGATTTCGTAAATCTAATGCCTAAAGGAGTGTTTTTCCAAACCCAGATGTCTGTACTGGCTCTGGAGTCCTGGGGCTTGCTCAAGTTCCTCTGCATGGTTGCTAATTTTTATGAGGTGCAGAAATATATCTAAAGGCATAAAATCTGAATTTTAAGACTCCTGGTATGACTTATGTAAAGTAAGTGCAAAATGATTCATGACTCGCCCTTAATGTAATCTCCCCAGAAGAAAAGAAAAGCCCTATTCACTGATTCCCTGAATCGCTGCATGCGTGCTTAGGCTTAGTAGCTTGGTGTTCGGTGCCTGTGGGCACAAAGATAACGTTTTCTCAACCCTCCAAGCATGTTATGTCAGGATGCATCATGTCATATGTGAAGTGACTTAATGGGATGTGACACCGTGTGGCCCAGCACCATGCCTGGCCTTGAGAGCCAAGAAGGGAGTTGAAGGGACTCTCAGCCACATCCATGGTGATTTGAATCACTGGCTCTGGGGACAATGCTGGGTTCAAATGTGACATCGATTTTAAGTGGGTTTCCCTATGCATGTCATATTGTTCTGATGGAAATCAGTGGCAGTACCTCAAGCTGGTGATGAATTATGGTTCCTTATGAGCTTGGCCAAATCATCTCTATGGCAGAAACCAAAGAATAAAAGGAAGCATCGCTTTACCTCTGTAACAAAACACACTGGGCACAATATTTCACTGCTCACTGAAGCTGTAACCCAATGCAGACAGTTAAAGGTTCAGCCTTGAAAACAGAGCAGCTTACTTGCATTAAAATTGACATAATTACCGTTTTACCAAGCTGCAGATGATGTTTGTGAGACTCATGGTTTGACTTTAGAGATTTGAAGCAATAGATTAATTGTGTTGCTACAGTGGTGTTAACTCCTATGTTTTCCCAGTACGTACCAGAGTGTTTTACCAGGTTCTGCTGATAAGGGGCTCATATAGAAGTCCATTAGAAGTGCATCAAACAACCTCCTTTGTCAGACAGTAATTACCCAAATGCAAATCAGGCAACTGTTTGATAGACTGCTAGAAGCAAGGTTCACTGTCCTCTCCCCACTCCACCTTTTTTCTTTCTTTTTTCTTTTTTTTTTTTTTAATATTTTGCTTGAAGTGTTGAACTGTGTAGTGTCAGCTTTGGGGTTGTTACTTTTCTTCACTTCCCTTTCCACTTCTGACCCTTTCACATAAAAGACAGAAAGAAAGAGATCCTGTATTCCTCCAAAAGCTGTCCTTTCTCTTGGATTAACAGAATTAAAGAAGCTTCCTAAAGGCTTAAATGCTGACACATTGCTACAGATTTAACAGCACCAATAAAAGACATTCTCCTACCAGTCACCGTGGTTGCCCCCCCTCACTGAGAGAAGTAGGGATTATGAAGCTGCCATCAGCTTGCCAAATTAGGAACGCATGGCTCTCCCAGTGAAGCGAGGCCAGCACATTTGTAGATGGTACATCTCCTGCTGCCTGAATAAGGACGCTTATCCAAGTGTGCTGATTACATAAATGTAAATGGTATCTTTTCCAATCTACTTCCTCACACATGGCTGCGTAGAAACCTTCAAATTAAGGGTACTATTCAGTTTTGTAGGTGAAATACAGAAACTGATGGTAACACAATCAGCTCCAAGGAGGAAAGAAAGTAAAATCCACCTATTAACAATCTTGTTAGTTTACCACATTCTAACTGTTAATAATGTATAATAATAATAAAAATAACAGCATAGAAACATAGAATGATAGAACCATAGAATATTTTAAGTTGGAAAAGATCTTTAAGATCATCATGTCCAGCTGTTAACCTAACACAGCTAATACCACCACTAAACCATGTCCTTCAGCACCTCATCCACACTTTTAAATACCTCCAGGGATGTCACTCACCCACTTCCCTGGGCAGTCGGTTCCAGTGTTTGATAACCCTTCAAGTGAAGAAAATTTTCCCAATATCCAATATAAACCTCCATTGGCATCTAAACAACCTAACATAAAAATAATATTATAATTAAAAATATGTTACTCTTAAAAATAAAGACACAACTATTTTCTGTTTCTAGTGGATAATTCTCCATGTAAGTACAGTCTTTTTTTTTTTTTTTCCCAAGATACCCTTTCCATGTGTCCAACAAACTGTTGAATTTTGTGTTCAAAATTAGTTACTGAAACTACTTTCAGTGATTATGGCTATTTATCTTACACTAACGGTGCTCATGCAAACTCCAAATGAGCTGACTGATACAAGAGAGTGATATTGTAGGACCAGCATCTAGGAAACGTGATTAATAATGAGGGTTGGCATTTTATACTTTATCCTATTAAAGACAGCAAATCCTTGCTTAGGAGATGGAGTCCCAGTGTGTTGGTTAGGAAACAGCAAAGGATTACAAAAAAGAAAAGTTAGGCAGAATTTGAAATTTAGAGCTTGCTACTAAGCATTGATGCATTTCTTACTAGCCTTATGCAGATACTCCTCTAATGGACTTAGTTCTTCTGTGTGACAGCAAGTGACCCTTTCCCAACTATCCAGGTGGGTCAAATGTAACTGCTTCTAAATTTATATAGGCTAAATAATTTGCAGAAAACTTATTCTTCACACTGTGGACTATGTAGTATGAAAATACTTCATTGTGATTCTTTACAGTCTTAAAGCTTTCATGGAAGTGGAAGTTTCTGGGACAAGGTCTTAGAAAGAGGCAAGGTCTCAGCAGTAAGACAGGAGCCAGAAATGACTGAGCTCTGGTGCTGTCGCCGCTGCCTGTCCAGCCACCCTTAATCCACAACCACATTTTCAAAAGAAACCATTGATTTATGTTGCTGCTATGTTCTCATATTCAGCTTGAAGCCCTGCATGTATTTGTTCAGTCAAGCACTCAAAATTGGCGGCCCCTGCTGAAAAATTTGGCTCCAGCCTCCTTACAGCTCAGGTTTCTCCACCTGTTAGCCCAGGATGACGCTTAGGCATCTGACTTAAAGTTTGCAAGTATTATTTCACTGGAACTCGTGAAGTGCTTTGACGTTCAGGCTTGTGTCTAGAGTCATCTGTTTTGATTGCTTTGTTCTCTTATCCTGCCTCAAAATTAATTTCCCAATGAAGTAAATCTCTTCATCAGGCCTTCTCACAGTTAAAAAAAATACACACAGACAGAAGGTGGGAAAGGCTCCCAAGGCCCATATGTTATCCAGCATGTTTCTTGCATAAATATGTCATGGGTATTTTAGTAACCTGCTGCCTTCTGGCATGAGATGTATTCAGCTTCCCATTGTTTGCTTTGCACAGACAGTTTGAGCAGGGGAGTGGGAGAATGAAAATCCACAGAGAGAAGTCTGATACTCTTACGTTTTGTCAGGTCATGTTCATTTTGGTGGGAAAACCAGTCATTCTCCATTTTGCAGATGTGCTTAATAGTATGAACCACAGTCACACAGAAAGTCATACACCAGTATATCACTTGCTGCAAAGCTTAGGAACAAAGCAGAACAAAAGTTAGTATTGTGGAAGTTCAAATGGGAGAATCTACTTGTGCTCCCCTTGGTCTTCACTACCTAATCTATTTTTATGCTAAAGAGGAAACTGAATTTAAATTCACAGCTTTTCTCTTTTTCTTTAAAATGGGCTTTCTGAAACATGAACATCTGAGGAGATAAACATTATTTACAGCTTTGATTTATAGCAGTTAACCATCATCTAATCAAGGAATGAGAATTTGTTGTCTGTTTGGTTACCTCCAACACTTGTAAGTCCTTATTTATCAGCTGAAACCACACACTTTTAATTTAGTGTCTTAATTTATAGATCTTGCTCAAATCTTATTTAAAAGACTGATTTATAAACATTAGACAAAATGATCCAAATGATAAGTGTTAACTTTGCCATCAGATTTATGCATTCCAACTAAGAACATGGCTGTATTTCTTTGGTTAGTTTACAAATGATAACGTTAATTAGTTCTCTAGCTGTCTGATTAGAAAATATCTTCTATTCTGCCCATTAAGTTCTGATTTATCTTTTTGATATATAACTATGTCTCATAATTTGTTTCCACAGAGTTCTGATTTATTAATGCAATGTGCTAAATTTTAAAACATAAATTTTAGAAGCTCTGAAATAGATGTAAAAAAAATTTCTGACTGAAAAATAATCCTTGGAACATAAAGTAGACTTTTTTTCACAATTTTTCTTGAAGCTTAGGGAACCTATTGAGGAATTTTGCAAGGAAAGTTTTCCTCTTTTATTCTTCATGCATAAAAAGTTTCTGCATTTTAAAGCACTGGCAACTGCTAGTGACAGCCACGTAATTCCAGTGTTACACGCTCTGATGTTCCAGTATTTGAGGCTACTGAGAGGCTACAATTAGAGGCTACTGAGATCAATTTAGGGAACTAGGACACAGTTTCGTTTCAGTATACCAGTACCCCCAGTGTTTTCCTTCTTTGGGAGAATAACTCAAGTATTTTTTGACTTAGCAAGAGTTGTGTATTCTTTGCCCAAACACCTGCTGCAGGAGTTACATTTATCAGTACCATGCTCATCCTGCATTCTGGCAAAGACACTTGCTGCTCTAGGGATCCTGAGCAGGGGCTGGAGAGCACTGGGCAGGAATCAGCCCAGCAGAGTAGCAACCTTCTAAGGACCTCTGTGCTTAGCAAGAGGGATTTTATGGTTCTCATAAATATTACACAAAATTTAGCTGATCCTTTGTGGTGTGGGTTTTTTGTTTTGGTTGGTTGGTTGGTTGTTTTTTTGGTGTGGGGTTTTGTGGTGTGGGTTTGGGGTTTTTTTTCCCCCCAAGATTCCTCTTCTTTTTTTCACCTGCTGGACCTTTTGGGTAGTTTCCCACGAAGCATTAAGTTCTAGAAAAGCTCCTATTCTTTTGAAATGAGCTTACAGACAGCCATTGACAGAAAAGAAAACAAAAGATGAGGGCTGTTTCTTCTGTGTATTCTGCTAGGACCAAAACCTTGTTCCATTGAAATAACCAGATTTTGCCATTGATTTTACTTTGCTTGAACTCTGCATTTTAAAGAAACAAGAGCAACCAATGTAGGGTAAAACCTGCTGTCCTTGAAAATTTGTACACCACCAGTGACTAAAGAAATTGATCAGAAAGATTTTGGTTTGGTTTTGGGTAATCTTATGGACACACCACAGAAAAAATGCTGCATTGCCTAGCCAGGTACTTATAGGGAATACATTATATAACTTCCAAACAATCCTTTGCCTCCCTGTGGTACTGTTTCAATGACACCAGGACCCAAATGACACTGAAAGGCTATTTGTACAATATGTTTCTAAGATCAGTAAAGAGGACATGCAAAATAACTTTGCAAAGAAATCTAATCACTCTTAAATTCACACCCCTGCTTAAAGCATCAGCATCTAAATATAGTAATGCATTTCATGGTTTATTTCATTAAATACTTACTAGATTAACTTCTGTATTATAATATTACAATTCTGAAAGTGAACCTTTCTCTGGAATCAATGCAGGATCCATGTCTCCCTATTTGTGTTTGTATAAAATCCTTCAGCTTGATTAGAGGATTTTGGGAGCCACTGAAAACCAGAGAGTTTGGGAAGCATCTCTTATTGCTAATGAGATTTCTTATTATAAAATGCTATTTCCATTCACATGCAACCTGGACAAAGTCCAGAAACTAACCCTGAAACATTTCAAGTTGGTTAGTTTGAAGAGTTTGGGAAGAATTTTACTTAAAGCAGCCCAGTCATTTCTTTAATTGAAACTAGAGAAACATGTTGTTCTGCACATTGTAGTTCTGCATTTAAAAATTCTTCCTAAAATTCTGACTTTTAAAAATACCTAGAGTTCCTGTGCTTTTGGTTTTCACATTTGGCAGAGGATGGATGGTGCTGTTCTGTGCATCTCATATATGCCTAGATAGAATTTTTTAATATAAATATTAATATAGAGTTAAATATATAAAAATATAACTCCTCACACATGACTAATAGAGACTTGTTTGTCTTTACTACTTCATGGAATGGAAAGCTAGCATTGAGTCAAGTAGTAGGAGAAATTAGTCTGGTCCCAGTTCCATGCTTAAATAATTATGCAGTCTCTTATGCTTGAGCTAGCATGTTTAAAAATAGTTTGAGGTTTCCGTGGGTATCTTTATGCTGCTATGTGAAGGAAGAAAGAAAAGAAAGGCTGAGTACTACACCACACTCCTCCTAACTGACCACCCAAAACAAAGATATAAAATTTGATACATTGTTCACTCCAGGAACTGATCCAAAGAGGCAGTATTGAGCAGACAATTACACTGTTTGGTCTTGTTCACCTAAAAAAAGTATTCTAACATCTCTTCAGGCTTTGTGTCCTTAAACATACCTATATATCCTTCTGTCAGGCCTTACAGCATGCAATATATATCTTCCATTTCACACTATAAAATCCACTCTCTGATGAGCTTCAACAGAGCCCAATTCCCTGCAAATCTTTGGGCTGCAAAAAACACACACACAATAATTTTGGTTTAGGGCCCCGTGAGTCTCAGAGGAGACCTGGGGCCTCATGCTAGGTCAGAGACCCAAACTATCTGCTCTAGTGGAATCTGGTCTTAAACATTGTGGCCACAGGACAGCCCGTGCTACCTGGACCCTGGGAGACAGAAATCAGTCCCTGGTCCTCTTTTATTTAGCAGTGTAGCCATGGTCATGATGGTTTGTATGCTATTGGACACCTCCTTAGAATCCAGTAGCTGAATCCCCATCCTCAGTGAATGGACACACATATCTCCCACACTTCTCTTGCTGTCAGAGTACCCTTGTGCCACAGGCAGAGCATGAGTGCTCTCCTTCCACCCCACACCCAAGGTGAGGAAGGTGCTGTGACAGTAATAACTTGCAGTCTATCTATACTCTGGGAAAGGGCTAACAAGCCCCACAGTAAAGATCATCTTTTTTGAGGCTTATAGGCAATGTCATCACCCAATGATGCCTGGGCAGGAGGTATAAAAACACAACCACATGAAGGCAAGAATGGCAGAGGAAGGAAGGCAGGGAGAGGAGGAAGATCTGCTACCATTCAGATGAATCTGTCGGATCCCCGCTTATGACTGATTACAAATTGGAGCAAGGGGACCAGTGAAGGACTGCTGCTTGGAGAGGGTGTAGTAGGAAAAGAGAGGAAAAAGAACCAATTGGTTCTGGAATTGGGGTGGCTGGTAGTTATTTCAATTAAGCCAATCATGTAGGTTCTTTATAGTCACTGTGATGAAATATGACACTAGCAAAGCACAGTTCTTCTCAATAGGCATCTAAAGAGGTGAAACATGTATGCTCCTACCTTGATTACAAAAGGTACTTAGAAGACCAGGACAGACATAGATATTTGCATTGCAGAATCTGAAGTTAGGTGAGGTGAATCCCACCTGTACAGACTACCAAGGGGAGTAAGGTTCGTGACTCAGATCTGGGAAAGACCAACCGTGACAGGTTAGAAAGGGTGGGTTGGGAAAGGAGGAAACTTAGGAAGGATGTGGAAAGTCTCTATCCCTTGGAATACATCCCCTGTGTCTAGACAGGAATAGATGTTCAGAGTCCTGAGTCCCACCCTTTTTTTGCTGTCCAATAACTGCCTATGAAAAGCACTGTCAAAGCTATTGCGCGCTCACACCACTCCTGCTGCTGAGGTAGGTAACTACTCCATTAGCTTAAGTGACACGTTCACCTATTTTAATTATTCGCAATCCGCTGCTGACCTATGCAAATACAAATATGAATCCACAAAATGAAAATAGTTTTGAAAAACAAAACACCAACTAAATTGCACCCATGCACAGAAATACATTAAAGAACATTATTCATCTCCATAAGCTTAATAGCTTTCTTTTAACGTTGTTTGTGTGTGCAGTAATAGTTTAAATTTCTCTGCCTCTTGAGCATGGAATTGAAAGTATCCAAAATAAGGTTGGGTTTTCAATGAATAACTATCACATCAAAAACTATGTAATGGTATTCAAATCCAAAAACTGAACAGAGCAGCAAAATTCATTACTAGCAACACTGTAATACTGCTGCACAACATTATAAACTGGTTCTTTCCTCCTGAGCCATCATCTATGACCCTGTGTTCAGATTGTTTTATTGAGAATCATGTACTGTACTCTGTCCTTCAATATTGTCCATGTACTCGTTAAGGTCTTTGCCTGCAAAACCTACTAAATTTTATTTGTCCTCAGCCTGGTTTAGGCAATCTCGACTCCTGAGTGCCAAAATCGTCTCAAAGTCCAATGCATGTAAGCACAGCGGCTGACTGTCATCCTTCTCCAGTGCTAATAGAGCTTTTAATTCCTTTGTTAACCCTTTGAAAATGCCAAGTAAGGATTTATAATCTCCATGTCCCTGCAGGGCCTCTGAAAAGGAAACCATCCAGATGGCAAAACAGTTCTGCAGTAACCCTCTCCCACAACTGCCAAATGCAGGAATG
>NW_010272684.1:24354-50460 GCF_000690775.1 Eurypyga helias
TGCTCCGCACAAGAAATTTCACAACTCATTAGCAATGCCACATCAAAATAATAAAGAACAAAGCCCAAACTGAAACCCAGCACGCTGCAATCCCAGGGGTTAGCTGGCAGCAGCCTAGATGAGAATTTGATGTCACAATCTGCAAATATAATTTTTCATGACCACTATTTTGCAGTACAAAAATGTTACAAGCCCAAATCTACCAAAAAAGTTGCAAAAAATGATTGACTTTTGAGGCTGCAGCTGCTGAGCGGTTTAGAGTTCCACTGGTATTTTTTCAAGAATTAGAAGCCAAATCATTAGATTCCTCCCTGCGTGCCTGCCCCTTCCCCTGCCCCCCCAAGAAAGCACAGCTGCTTTTGCCACCCTAATTTTTACATTAATCTTTCCTGAAAGAATGCTGGGGGAGTGTGAAACTGATTTTAAACTCCTTTTGGCAAAAAGAAACAGCAACTGAGCTCTGGGAAGTCTGAATTTTTTCCCCCTAGAACTCCTCACTGGAAGCTGACCTTTTCTTATATTCAGCACTGAGGACATTGTGCTTTCTACTGGTTACCCACCACAAACTATTTTTCCAGTGTCCCAGATTCTCTAAAGGGAGAGAAATTAGTCGATTTTAAACCAAATCAAATTATTTACTGCCAGATTATTTACATTAACTACTTGTGCTTCTTATCCATGAGCAAACTTCAGTTTTCTGAACTCATTTGGTATTGGAAGTGATTCAACAAATGCGTTCTGCAAGTGTGTTTCAGCAAGGTCTTCAGCTGCTCAGTACAACCATTGCTTGAAAAATGCATCCATTTTTGCTTTGATTTTCCCAATGAAGGGTTAGTGGCCACTCACAAACCACTGTCCCTGATATCTGAGTGACCAGTGGCCAGTTTCCAGCTACGCTGGGCTCACCTGAACCACTGCACGCATACAGCCGATTTGCACAGGGTCATGTACCTGCATGTTTCCTGGTACCACTTAATTTATTATTTATCTGATTTGAGAGGTAGCAGCCTTAACTGGCTAAGCAACAAAACATCTTTTGAGCACAAGATGAAGTCAGCAGTGGCACTGGAATGTTTGCCTGACAGATTTTAAAACAGTAATTGCAAATTGGAGCTTGCATTCACACGTGGCTTCCCCAGCTGTCTCGGAGGATCACCTGAGTAAAGCAGAGCGCTCCAGAGGGTCCTGGCTCTAGAGTCCGCCAATGGGAGGCATGCAGTACTATGAGAGTTTGTGTGGCACCTAACTAGCATGAGTTGAGCATACCATCACTGTCTTCCCCTTCTCCGCTTCAGCCCCTGCCCTCCCTTCAGCCTCTGCCTCCTCCTCTCCCCATTTGCTGCCTCTGTCCATCCCTGACTCTCCCTCTCACACCCGTGACCCACCCCTAGGATGCCAACACCTTCTCTGGCCCCTACTGGCACGTATAGCTGACATTCTACACACACATGGGAACATGTGTGACCCCATCTCCTGCCTGCTGGGGCTTTACTATTTTGTATTAAAAGAAAAAAAATCTTTGGTCTTGTTCACTGATAGGAGTTTAGTGGCATAGAGATAGCATGAGCAGAGAAGCCAGCTCCTATCTGTTTCTGGAAAGGCGGCAACTAGGTTCCTGGGTATTTGACTATGTGATTCCAGTCATTACAGGTTTTATGATAAACTTAATTGTATAGGCCAATTTGTAACAAAATTCTTTGTAGGAGCATCTGCTATTAATTGATCTCCATGACAGAAAAATGACTAATTCCTACACTGCACTGTGAAAATCAGCTTCTCACAACTTCCTTCAAAGTCCTCTTGCTGTGTGAAAGCTGGCATTTGATTGCTGTCTGCAGTTTCACCGGCCCCTCCTTTGGGAACTCCTAAATTACCCTAATATTTTGGCAGGCATGACAAGGACATCCTTGAGGTAGGGTTTTAATTAGGTCACATAACAGGACCAATAGTAGATTATAAAACAGGAAGGCTGCACCTTTTTATGTGGAGGTATGTGATCATAACGTTAGAGTCAAGCCTGTGATTTCCATTATAAATCTTATTTATGTTCAGCATTGCTATCTTGGTTGCAAGTATTTTCTTCAGACTCAAATCTGACTGACAAACCCATAACTTGGAAGCAAATATTTACATTGTATAGAAAAAAACTGCAGTTTGATGCTTTGGTGTTTCATGCATTGCATTCGGAGACAAAATAAAACCAGCCTCCATTTAAAAAAACAAACAATAAAAACACACCACAGCCAAACAGTGATCTAAAATTATGTCTCTCTGGGGAAGCAAAGAAAAGATATTCATAAAGGCTAACATCAGCCTTGGGAAGGAAATTTCCTGTATTCCCTTTACAGCCTAAAGTAATGAAGGCTCCTCCACAGGGAGATTTGGAGCAGGAGACTAACTTCAGGTGCCTGGAATCAAACCCCCTGTGGGAATCTGCTTCTCTGTTGCCTGTAGGCATGAGCTTGCAGGGTCTTTCTGAATATGCCCCTTAATGTTCTAATCATGCATTAATAAAAGACAGCATACAGGGTAGGAAGAATTAGGCCACTGCAGCAGTTACAAGGCATTTAGGAACCACCACCACCAAATTAAAATCAGTCCTTTTCCTCCCTCTAGTTTAGGTGCGAGCTGAGCACCTGTCTCACACGCTACTTGCTATGCTCTTAGTACCCATAGAATCAGGCTGTGAGTACTTGCCAGGGCATTGATCCTCAAGCATCCGTTTTCATTAACAAGCTGAGCATTTGGGGGAGAGGGAATATATCCCAAATTTAATCATGTCTACCAGCCTGCCTGCCTATAAAATCCAAAATGACAATAAGGTGACTCACTGCTTAGTATTCTTAAGGGAAGAGCAAGATCCCAGAGGACTGGAGCTTATCATGACTGCACACACTGAGGTCCTTTTGAGGAAATGCCCTGAAAGCTCTTTATAAGCTTTCTTACAGAGTGTAACTAGTATTAATTCATGGGGATGTTTTGTCCAAGAGAAGTATCTATTCAAGGAACTCTGTACTTCAGAGGCGGGAGCAGGCTAAGCTTCTTTCAAAGCACTCTGCTGGGCTGTAGAAGGTAACAGCAGGACTTGTGACACGTGCATTTTCAATTCCAGTCTCATAATTGTAGGAAAAGACTTACTTTTAATTCTTTGAAGCTAAAGCAGAACAGAACCCAACCCATGTTTTTTTCAGCTTCAAGGTACTTAAAAGCTTCCTCTTTTTCATGTATCATTTTTGTTTCTGAAACTGTCAATTTTCCCTTAGCCCTAAGCCACTGATGCGTTGTGCTTTGTAAACTAAAGGACACACATAAAATTCTTTTGTCTGGCTAATCAAAATTTCATTTCCCCGAGTCCTGAAATCTTTCAGCCACATTAAATTGCATATAAAATCTTTTAGCCACATTAAATTGCATATAAAAATGATTCTCATATTCTTCCTTTTCAGATATGGTCACACAGACAGTTTTAGGTTAATACAGATTGTAAACAAATGCAACAAATAATGAGATCTTAAACCATTTCATGAGATTACTGTTCCACTAACAAGGCAGAACACAACTCTTACACAGCACCAACAAGTAAAGCTGGAAGATGTAATCAAACATCATGGACTATAACTGAGGATTTGGGCAAAACAGGATTAACACATATCTGCCCAGTGGGTTGTAGTGTGAATTACAGCTGCTCTAAGGGAACTACTCAGAAGTGGTGACTGGGGAAATCTCTAGACCCATGGAGAACTATAGGATTTCAAGATACCTTAGCTACACTGAAAATGTGAGATGTTGACTATAAGCAGAATTCATGTGAGGTTTTTTTTTTGTTTGTTTTTTCTATGTAACTTTAGCATATCACCAGTGAGAGGATGCTGACAGTACTAGGTCATGTGGAAGACCTGTCCTGGATCAGACCTGAGGTCACTCCCTCCCAGCACTGTTTCCAACAATGTACATACAGATTTCCATGAGACTGAAAGAATATTTTGATACCTCCCCTGTGCGGTCTCCCAGTTTCCAACAGTTTGCAATTCAGAAGGGTTTTTTTAAGATTCTAAGTGCTCGGTAAGGCTAGAGGAGTTATGTAAACTCTTTGACTTGGTTTAAATGTTTGGGTTTTTTCCATAGCAAAGCCACAGGTATGGTTACAAATTGTACAGAAGTCTACGTGTGTGGAAAAAAACTTAGTTACTCAACTTGGGTGCTCTGCATTGTATTATGGAGACATTGACATCCCTTCATTGACCACATAACAAACTGGTGCCCCAAACGAAGTTTGGCACCTATAGTTAAATGCATAAAAATAGGCTAAAGAGTATAGTGTGAATACACATTTTGTGTGACAATAAAAGCAAGGTTTTAATTTATTTGTCTTTGGGGTTGGGTAGGAAGTGAGATGATTTGGAAGATAAAGGAAGATACCAGAAGTAATTTACCATTTGTGCTAACAACACACACTCTTCACAATGTATGCAAAGGCCTAGAGAGCAGCTCACCCAACACGAGCTTCATTAGCAGCAATATCCAGCCTGGGCTGGACTTTCAGCATTGTGAGCTCAGCAGTGAAGCTCTGCCTGAATGTTGGTTACCACCATGAAATTTCTGGCCTAGCACCATAGCCACAAGCCAAATTCTTTGCTGGAATAAATATTTCAGCACAGACTTCTCCTAATGGTTTCTTTGGAGGTGAGTAGGAAGAGATTAGCTTTGTTTTTTTTAAAGACTGAATACATCTGAAGAGTTGACATTTTGCCTGGAGTTATTGGTTTTACAAGACACTGTGAACAAACCTTATTAATTTTTATATTTTGCCTTTTATATTTTATGATGAAGCGTGAATTTAGAGCTGTATTTGTAGGAACACTGAGTTTGCAAACATACTTTGCAAATATACTTAAGCTCTAATAATTATGGAACCTGATACATCTCAATCTGTTTTTTCAGTAAAATATAATGAATCCCTAAATGTAAATTTAGAAGCACTCCTTAATTTTGTTTTAAAGTAAAAAATAAAAGGAATATATACATTTCTACTCTACCAAAAAAAGAAAGGCGTATGCACTTCATCTAAATGTAATCTTATTAAAGTGAAATCAATCCCACAAACCACTTTTAGATCTTTCCTTTAGTTTGTGGATATAAATTGCTTCTAAAATCTCATTAACCAAACCTCTGTATGGAAAGATTCTGACTTTACAATGACAAAAGGAGGCTGCTCCCAACCCATATACACCCTTCACATTCATTTTCACACCTCATGCTGCAGAGATAAAAATGCTCTATTTTTGGCAGACATGATCTGAACGTTGTGATGACCTTAAACTTTGGGACAGCTTTAAAAATCAGACCATGGAGTTGCAATTTTACATTAAATAATGTATATGAATCATAGAATTATGGATACAAATTATTAATTTAACATGACTCTTAAATTCAAAGGGATTCCGTATATGGATTAACTCGTATATTTCATATCTTAAAGATTTTTCATGTGGTTTCTTTGCTACATATTTTAAAGCTGATTTCTGACTTTTTAACTTTTTCAATGTATTAAAATTATGTGAAAATAGAGATAGACCTTGCACTTGTAAAATTATTTTGTCCTCATTCTATTGCATAAGGCAGGAGCCTCAACATCCAATATGCATTTAACATGCATACACTCTAATATGAATTTATGGTGGGGTTTTTTGTTGGTTTTTTGTTTGTTTGTTTGTTTGTTTTGGTGGGTGTTTGGTTTTGTTTTTTTTTTTTTTAAGAATTATTTGCCATTTGAAAGTTACAACTTTAAAATATAAACAATTTGGAAGATTCCAATCAGATTCAGACTAAATGTCTGCTTTTGTTATTAATTTGTTTTTTCACTTCTGTTGTATTTGTCTACTTGCACGGACAGTCACATTGTCTTTCATGATAGTTCATTGCCCCAGATATATGATTCCTGTATTGACATGATTTAAAACTGCTGAAGGACAACCGGATGATTTATGCTTATATGGAGCAAATCTACAGAGTTTTAATCTGACAGATTATCATTATGTCTTTTTGAAAATCCTGTGATATTTGTATGTACAGCTGTACATCAACAAGAAAAAAAATGTGGTGACTAGTTTAGAATAGTAATACTGGATTACAATTGTGTGATTAGTAACAACTTTTTTTTCTATAAAAACTAAGAGATAGTGACATTTGTACTGTTATAGACAGAATATGACCCTGGACCTTCCAGTACATGTATTAAAGGTTCTTTGCCTATAATGATAGCTTACCTTTGTTTAATATAATTAAAATGTTTTAGATAATAATACAATATGAGGAGGTGTATTTGGGGTGAGATACCAAGAAATAAAGAAAAGGCAGAAGTGTTCTGTGTCTGATTTATGTACAAGTAACATAAGTACAGGTAACATAAATTAGGACAGAAATGAATATTTCCTGAATAATTTCATATTTTTAGTCTTTAAAATATTGCTTTGCTAAATGAATGCATCTCACTATAGATACATGCAAAGAAATATGTTTTGTTCATCTGCTCTTTCATCTTTTCTGTCCAGGGTTCTTACACTCCTGTACATTTCACGTAGCAGGTCCACATAACATTTGGACATAAACGCAGTCTTTCTTGATGGCATCTCCTGGGTGGGCTCTATCTTCCCATTCTCCTCTGGGAGCTGATAACCAGACTTCTCTTCTGACACTGCTGTTACACTGAGTCAATGTGGACCTCAGCTGTTAACTCCTGCCTTGTCCTTCCTTGAATATTCTTTTCCAGAATGGTAAGGCAAGGACACCAAGTTATTTAAAGACTCTGGCCTGAGTCCTTACTACAGGATTTCTAATCCTACTTCTGTCCTAAGAAACAGTCAAATATAAACCTGTTTTATTATTATTGATTAATTCTGTCTGTTATTCTTGATTAAGTAGCAACAAGAGATGAGTCCCCAATACCACATAATAAAAAACCAACGAACCAAACAAAAAAAAGCAAAACAAATTGGGTTCATACAGCAAAACCAATGATAACGGGATTACATTTCAAAAAAGCACGATTCTGTACATGAGAATTTTAGAACTGGAGGAAGTTTTAAAAATTGTCAGAGTGATTTTTGTCATGGCGATCAGGGATTACAAAACTCACTGAGTCAAAATCCTCTAATGCTGAAAATCCCTAGGCTTTCAAAGAGGTACAATTTCTCTGAAATTAATTAATTCAGAATATTATAGTAATAATAATTAAGATTAATTCAGAATAATATAGAAAAAAAAAATCACACTTCCAGAAAAGGACTCAGAGAAGAAGGGAACAAGGGTAACAAGAGGAATGTAGATGTTTTAGAGGGATGTTCTCTCTGTCCCCTTTACCTGCCCAAGAACATGTGTCCCCATGAAGTCACGTAGCTTTGGTGACAGGAGTGCTGAGAGATGAAAGTCACTGGGAAGTGTGTAGGATTGGTCAAATGATGATCAAACCTAACACAGTTCTCTGGGAATCTTGCAGGTTATTGTATAGGGACTCATCTGAGCATGGGAGGGGATGGTCTGGGCCCAAGAAGACAGAGCTGTAACACAATTCTGCAAGTAGCAGAAATTAGGTGAAATGTGAAAAATTAAAATACAGGTGGGAAAAGATTTGTCAGAAACAGTCAAAATGCTTTCCCTAGGTACTAGCTGAAGATGGAAATGTTTAAAACCTAGTGAGATGAAATATATACACTGAAATATATATTGGCTTTCCACAGCCTCTCACACGTTCCTTCTGCTGCGAAATTCTGTTGTTCTGAGCCTTCCCTCTGCTGCTCCTTTTCTACCCTAGATCGCACTGCACACCCTCGCTTGCCATTTGAATGCCCTCCAGTGAACGCTAAGCAGTGCCACCAGCACCTGTCACATTTGGTTTCTTTTTACCTTCTTTTCCAGAAGGGGAAGACCTCTTGCAATTTAAACCTTTTCCATCTAAACCTAATGATTTCTAACATTCTTACTTTTTCCTAGGTTTGAAAGTATAAAATAGGAAGGATGTGGTTTTTCTCATTGTACATAAACACATACATATTTATTAGGACAAAAGTGAACAAAAGGACAAATTAATGAGAAAATATAATAAGTAGGAAAAAATGTTACATTACAGTGACATGTTTTCTGCAGTCATACTATTAGCAATTGCCACAATAAAGGTGTTTCTGCCTGAACAGGGGCCTTACTCTGCCAGATGCAAAAGCATGAAAACCCGACAGAGATGAGAAGCAGGGTTTACAGGATGATGTCTCAAATGAAGAACAAATTTCAATTCTATTCTGAAATGTGGATTTTCTTACTTTAGGACTTTCAGATCTCTATAGCCATTTAAGTTAAGTCATATTGACGGTCCCACACTTTCTTTCCACAGCTTAAGTGAGATTTTCTTCTGATATAACATTCAGAGAAGCCCATTTTAACTGTGCATATAGAATCTCTTTTGCATTTGAAAAATGTGTTAATGTGCACAGGATGTATTATTCATATCATGCCTGCTGTAATTTACATACATCAGGAAAAAGTATTCACATTCTGGGTTTTCATTTGTTGCACAGACAATACTGATAATGCTCACTGGACTTGTGTGACTGTCTTAAAGTACGGTTGTTGGTCACCATGGAAATTTAGTGTAACTAAATAATCTTAGCACACAATTCACATTCCTTTATACATTAGTATAATATTCCTTATACTTAACAGTAATTCCTGAACACTTTGGCAAATGGTGCAGTAATGGTATTCACTTATTCAGAAAGAGCAAAAGGGTATACTTTTAAGAGCAGGCACTGGAGCAGGTAGGGTAAGACTCTGTACATGTTTTCCTAATGGATTAAAGTTTCATAGTTTTCAAGCAAAAGAATATCGGTCTTCCATTTTCCTAATAATGAATTCTGTAATCTAGATCTGGAATTTGAAATTCAAGATGTGTTTTTCTGTCTTTGAACAGGAAAAATTTTGCCACAAGAACTTTTTTAGCAAGAGCTACAAAATAATACAGCTCTGTAGCTATAATGTCGTTCCATTAGAAATTAAAAACTACAAGATTCAATTTTTGTCTTTTACAGTAAGTAAAAGCCAAACAGAGATGCAAATCCAATAAATGAAAAAAACAGTATTACAATCTGACAAGGAAAGCAAGAGAAAATACTTTCAGGTCAGAAATCATCTTCCAACCCTTCTATAATCATATAAGTAAATTCCAAAAGAGAAAGAGATCTACCCTTGAAAATTGGCCTAGCTGTTCCACCTTCCTTTCTTTTAATTAGTGGAAAACAAAAAATTGCCCTTGGGGCTCAAGGATCCCTACAAGAAGATACTGGATCTTATGAGAAGAGTTTACTATAATATATTCCTGACCAGAAAAGTTACTATGCCATCAAAGATCTTGTTGCTGTTTCTCTGTTTCAAGTGCTGAGATAGCTCTAAGATGTTTACATAGACAAGGACTTGCATAGCCTTTATCTCTGTGGGCTTAGCTCAAGGAACAGACAACAAGCTCCTTGTATTCCCAGTTGCATTCCACAAGATAGATCCAGGACAGCTCATTTCCCTGGAAGTTTGCAGCAACTCCCCCCTCTCTCAGAGCAGTGGATTCACTGCTGCTGCTCACATCTTAGGGAACTGCCTTTCCTTACCTGCAGCCACCTGCTTCACCTCTCAGGAGTGGGGCTATGCCACTCTTTTTCCCTCGAGGCATGTTTATTAAACAGGGCTCTCCGACTGCTCCTACTGCATAACAGTAGGTCTGTAGCTTTCACTTCTCTGTTCATGCCAGGCTTCCTCATCCTTCCCTTCCATGTTCCTCTCTTCCCCCGTTTCCCTTCCCAGCACCTCTCTTTTATGTGAATCAGCCCACTCCTGTCTGATATGCTGGAGTCTGGTTTTGAACTATACATTTAGTTATATTTTCACAAGAAACAGTATGAAACAGTGATATTTTGAACTAAAAACCTTTGTGAGTTCAAACCAAAGCAAAAAATCTGGCCCATGAGCTGCATATCTGCCACCCAAGTTACCCTACCACTGATGCTTGCTGAACACTTTGTTGTCTTTGTTATTCTACAGGACCTCAGAAACAATCTGGTCACTATCAAGTGCACTTCAAATGCACATTTTACTGTTTTGCTTCAGAGACCCAACTAGTATCTTTAATGCCATTCAAAGCTTATCTCTGTTGCCTGTGTTCCCCGCTGCATCAGAGGTTGATGTGATCTGAGTGCTCTGTTTCCTGACACTATTATGGGTTCAATAGATTCCCTTTTGCCAGGAGCTGTAAGTGTAAATCCAGATGTTCGCTGCCTAGAAACTAATGCTTTTTAGCATGAATTGTTTCAGGCAGTAATGTTTAAAAAAGTCAGGAGGATCACGTTTGCCTGCAAAGACCTTTAAAAAAGAACTCATCTAAGTTCACAAATACTTCACCTAAACCACCTGGCCCTTGCTCACTTGCACAGTTTTTCTTATATATGCAATTGTTAAGGTATCATTTATGTCATTTAATGGTTTACAAAGATCAGGAGTGGGGTGCTGTCACTTAATAGAAGCTGACGATGAAGACAATGGATACAGACTGTACTTGTAGCTTCCTATGGTTGCACAGCTTTGCAAGGAAGAAGCCTTTAGTCAGAAACCTGGTGCTTTTCACTTAACAGTCAGCCACTCCCAGATTTTTCTTCAGTTTAGAAGATGAGCAAGATACTAAGCAAACAAGCTGCAAATTTAATTCTATGCATAACAATAAATATTTATATTAAGGCCTTATATCCACTGCATGCTAGACTTGTGGCAGAATATGTAGAAGTGTCTCTCATGGTCTATTAATCTGGTATAAAGAATGATGGATATTTGTAAGTCCTTTTCAGTTCCTGTATTCAGTGGAAAAACTACCACAGATTAAATGGTAGAAAATACAGGCCTAGAAAGTTAGTTCCATTCACTGTATTGCAGAAAAGCTAAGCACAATAGGGTCTTCGTGTTTTGCACTAATGACTGGAATTTCTAGTGTGCTTTGTTGAGTTTTGTAAATTAGTGAGAATGGCTGACTTTTTTTATGTATACTGTATTACAAAAGGAGTGTGTTTATTTTACAGCTGTATTTAAGGAACATTCAAAACCAGAAGCAATAATGATACAACTAGTGCAACTGTAAGCAATAAGAAAGAGCTTTAAATATAACCCATGTTGTGGTGGAATCATCTGTATGGAATCCTGTGACTGGCCATGCTGCTGAGCTGCCTCCTTCTACAGCACAGGGTTGTACAGTCTACTAATGAACTATTTAAAGTTAACACCTAAAAAGCATTATTAGAACCTTTTAATGAACCCACTCAGACTACTTTTTCCCCAGTTATCTTGACAGGTGGGTAGAGTTTAAACAGCTTACACTATGTAATATTATAAAGGAAATATGCTATAGTGTATCCTGTAGGACTAACAATCTCAGTGTGATCAGCCTTCCCTAAACACACTGCTGTCAAATATATGGTTATTAGTAAAGCCAAGCTTTCATGTTAAAGACAAGCATCCAGATTTTCACATTACAGAAGATGATCTAGGAAATTCTATTGCAATGAACAAATATTGCTCCCATTGTTACAATCAAATTCCTCTCTGGTGCAATTACGTTATTCTAGTTTTACACCTGTGTAGCCAAAATGAGAATTGGTCTATTTGTCTTCTTCAGACTAATATACAAACAGCACTACACCCCCCTCTACGAACCTGTGATTTTAGTAAACACTCACTACACTGAATCATACAAATCCTTTAGAAAGAACTGTTTTCAACTTAATTTTACAGGTAATTATTGCATCACTGAAGTGCAGTTTTTCCTCTAATCACATCAACTCCTTATCATGAAACTGGTGAGGTAATGGAGAACCCTTATGGTCAATTGTTCCTGGCATTTCCACACTATGCTTTTCCCACTGTCCATTCAAGACTGTGAGTCATGTTTTTGCTACAACCCCCAAATGTTTTCAATCAACTTTAAAATGAAGATTTAAAAGTGATTGCCCTAAACCCCTGCATATGTGTTAGAGATATAGTGTGAATAAACTACAAGAAGTTTTTAGTGACACTGTAATGGGAAATATAGGAAGAGAAACTAAAAGGAAAATAAATCATATAATAGGAATGTGAATTTATCTCTCAAATTATCTAAAAGTTCTGGCATATAGAGGCCTAGGAAGGAGCACAGAGTCTTGAGAGTTTGAGGTTAAATTATGGGAAATACGGAAAGGCTGTGGTACATCTCCTGTATCTTAAAGCCTCTGGCAACTTCTATACTCTCTTTCTGTTCCACTGTAGGTAGTAGTTCCTGTTGTGTAGAGAAGCTGGTACAGACTTGCAGGACATACTTCCATCATTGCTTTTATTTATTCAGCTAAATCTTAATACTAAAGGAGAAAAATTGTCAGCTTTAAGTGGAACCACTAAATGAGTCTGGATCACAGGCTACTTTTATTTGTTACTTATTTATTTTTATTTCACACAACACTGCTGGAAGATGTATTGTCATGACATTCGGGGAGACAAACAGAGTGGAGGACATGACTGAATTGAGGGAGTGAAACCTCACAGTATCATTCATACAACCTAATGGAGTGTCCTAACAGCAATCTAATCACTGAGCCATTCCCAAGTTACATCAGGGAGCAGCAAATGCAGGGAGCTCTGCAAAGCATCTCACCAGACACTGATATGGACTTTAGCAGCAGCAGATTAATCTGAGGGGGCAGTCTCTTATCTGCATTGTTAGCACCTACCCTTAATGGTCCTACCACCCAACTTTTCCAGGTTAGAGCAGAGCTATGAGTAGAAATGCTACACCTGTAGGATAAGCATACCCATTGTGTCTGAATCTTAACAATGCAATTTTAAAGTAAAAACATCTGCATAGCAAGGACTTCAGTTTCTTTAGGCTCTGAAATTTTCTCGTGTCAGGAAAGCTTTTCCATCTGCTGCTGATGAAAAGTGGTAGTGGTGGAAAGTTTTCTTTCTGATCACCTCTACCAGCATTTGTGTTCGTCTTGTTTTCTTGGCAGAAAGTTATCATATCATTATTTCATAGGTACCTGAGAAAAAACTTTGTATCATACTGAATCAAGTCCTGTGGACCCAAGCATTAGTTCAGAATGAAAATTTCACACTGATGAATGTTTCTGTAACAAAGTAATAATGACTTTCAATGTACTGTGGTAACGCTTTAGGTGCCTTATCTCAGATTCATCTGAAATCAGTCACTGAATTAACTACTTTTAATTTATACTGTATCTGTGTGGATGCCATATGCAGCCTCATGAGACTTCTATTGTAACTCAGCAGTAATTTAACTAATCATTAGAAAGAATATCTTAGCTTAACGAAATAATTTCATATTCATCATAATAATACCAATCATAATGGATTCATGTGATATTACTGCCACTGTCATATGCATTGCTACAAAAGTTTCATTATAATGTCATTATAATGTAACATTATAACAAATGATCCGTACTATGGGGGTGAGATGGCATTGTAAATCTATAGAGACAATATTTTCCTACAGTACCTTTATACCCTGAAAAAACAGTATAGAAGAGCTCGTTTGCAGAGAGCACCCTCAGACAAGTGGCTAACAGGCCACACTTATAGGGAAATTATTTATTAAAATAGGAAATCTATTGCACTGAGATTAAATTTGAGAAAGAACAACTTTGGAATTTGTTTGAGTCTTGCTAAAGGAGAAATTGAGTGTTTTGAGGAATTATTAAGTAGTTATTCAGAAAATGCTTGATTCTCATGTCACATCATTCAGCAATTTTTAGGTCTATGTTGTGCAAAGTAGCTGTAGCCCTGATAGCTGTACTCTGATGAAGTCTTACCTGCTCAAAAGTTTAAGAGTATTATCTCTGCCCTGAGTCCTGAACTGTGAGCCTATGTTTTGGTTTAATCAGCCTGTTGCCTTTTTATGTTTTCATCATTTATAAAGGTCTTCTGCTCTTTGTTCTCAACAGTAGAATGACTTTGAACTTACACATATGAAAGTGCAGCCTCTTGTCATCTGACTCCTTCTATTCAGGCCTGGACAACTGTGCTTTTGTTGTAGATGACAAGAATTTGAAAAGAAAATCCAATAATTCCCAGGTAAATCACCGGGAAGTGTTACTCACTGGCAAAAGCCTTTGCAATTCTAAGCCAAACAATTTAGATCATCACTTGCTGATATTTATGAAAAGGTTAACAAACAGAAAGTCACAAACAAGTAAGTACAGATAAAGTATGATAGGAATCTGCCCAACACACAAAGCCCAGTACAACTATCCACTTTGTTTTTAGCATCACCCTTGTGCAGTCTCATGTCAGGTGTCCCTTGATCCTCTACCGTGGGATATTAACATTCCATTCCTCCTCACTGATCTTACTTTGTCCTCTCTCTGTCTTTATACCTTAGTATTTCTCTTCTTATTCTCCTCCAATTTCCCCTAGAAGTACCCCATTTCTATCTTGGCTATTAACTCATTCTTCTCCTTTTTCTCTCTAGTAGCTCATTTTTCTGTGTCCATTTATCCTCCTTCATTCCTGTCTTGCCAGAAGTAGCAACATTAATTCTTATTATTGAGAATATGCCATCTCAGAAAGCCAGGGAATAACCAGGGCTGTGATATTTCTCATTTTTCTTCTTCACTGACCACAGAAGGATTGAAGTTACTGAGAACTGGGATTCTTTTAGCTGGAACTCAGACAGGCAGCTGTCATGACTGCTGGGATCCTGCAGGGACAGATTTCAGGGATGTAAGTGACAGCTCCAGCAACCATGCCAGCACAAGTGAGTAGAGGTCATATTGGGAGAAAAAGACAGAATTTTACTCTTGTCACTGAAACTCTTATTAGCTAGCCTGGGTATCAGTGCAGGCAGACACCCATGCATGTGGTGATGGAGACAGATGCTGTGTACCACAGGCAATGGACTTTAGGGAGAGCTGGCTGCTGCCTTATTCTGCTTCTTTACATCAACTATTATAAGCAAGGCAAAATTTGTCTTGAGGCTGTAACTAAGCAGGAGTTGTAGAGGAAGGGCAGAAGTGGCTGGCTAACAGCAGCTGACGGCTTGCCAAGAACTACAGGCCCAAACATCAGGTTGAAGGTTGAGAGGCTGAGTTATGAGAGCCTAATGGTACACAAGAGGAGAGACAGCCAGAGATGGCTGTCATGAACACTGTGAGCAGCAGGGGTGCAAGTGGCTTGACTCAGCTGGATACGACACAATCATTGTGTCCAGGAAGAAGGAATTTGAAGCTCCAGAAGTCTGCCAAAGAGTGAGGCTATGGAGGAGTGTTGTAAGAAGGAAGCAGCAAAATCCTGGTGAGCTTCCTAGCCGTGGAGTTTTAAAGGTCTGATTTAGGTGGCTCAAAGGGATGTAAGTTCCCAACCAAGGGATATAAACAGCACATCAGAAGAACTATTTAAACACTGTTTATGTGTTGGAGAGAGTCCTGTTATGAATTGGAATTACAATAGCAGGCAGAGACAACAGCCAGAACAAGGGCCCCAAGGCACTCAGCCTAGTGCACCCTTGTACAAGCAAGTACTCCTCGCTCTGAAGGGCTGCCAAGCTGACCTGCAAAGGCCAACAGTGTAAACCTTGCAGCTTCAGAGGTGCTAATTGACCTTACCAAGGTCACAGAGTTCTGACAGGTGAGAGCTAGGAATGTCACCCATGTCTTCCAACTCCTCGGTCAGTGCCCTACCTGCTAGACCATATTTCCCAGCAACAGTCATGTTCCTCTAATTAGTTGTGTTTCCTTGGAAACCTGCATGACAGAGCAGACCCAATTATTGCTTTGTTGAGACCCTCTAAGGCCAGCTCTGAGAATGACAACAGATACTCAAGGCCACCAATCCACCAACTACTGCCTCACTTTTTTTTTTTTTCTTCCCTTCTCCTCCTTTCCTTTTTTAAGCAAAATGACTGGCTCAGGGGACTAAAGTCGAGGGGTGGGGTGCGGTGGGGGTTGGGGAGTGGGAAATCAATGCTTTTGCTGTTGGTCTTTCTGGCTGTATGATGCAGACATAGTCATTAAGGGCATAAGAGCCTTTCCATATGATTTGCCTTCTGTGACACTTCAATTGCACCAAATATGCAACAGGAATGTGACTTATAAGCTGAAGCTGGATAAAATTTATGGAGAAAGGGCAATTCACCCCCACCCATGTCTCAGCCAACCCCCTAATATTAAGCTTGCATAATGCTTCTGTGGATGCTACAGTCAAAATGTTTGAAGAAAATCGCTGGTGGCTTAAGGGTATGAGCTACATTTATTCTGCAAGTCAAACAGCTTACCCAGACTTTGGCAGCATTAAAAGCAAGACACTAGCTAAGTCACAAAGCCAGGATGCAAATTTTGAACCTCTTGAAACTCTCAGGGGACTGGACTGAAGAGACCAATTCTTGATTCCACAGATTGATAACAGTTTATTTGAAAAATTATTTGAAAAATTTGAAAAATTCTGTCACGTATTATTAATATGCACAAAATGTCAGCATGTTTGGATTTAAGGTTTTTGCTTGGAGTCTACTGTATCAAAGCATTTAAAAATAAAAGTAGAAGTGTGAAAATGAAATAGTTTTCTCTTGTCCCAAACAGATCTTACAGGAATAAATTACCTTGTTTTCAAAAGTTTAAAAGCCGCAGGTTCTTCGACCATTATACAAAGTATTGGATGCTAACATGCACAGAGCAGTTACATTTACCTAGGATGCCAGAGAACAGGATGTTTGCATTGGAATTTTGCAGAAGATAAGAAGCTATGATGGCAAAAAATGATGCTATTTCTTATAGTTTTCTTAGTTTTCTCCTACTGCTTTTCAATAGGAACTGGGGCACTGTGTTACTTAACAGATTCTGACACAATGTAGATAGTGTGATCTTGCAGATTCTGCTTGTATTCCAGGCAAATTTTATTTTGCACAGAAGGAATTAAAATATAATACTTGGGAAGTAAGTATTTGAGAATATTTTCAAGAACTGCATTCTCATGTTCATGGCCCATGCCCTCAGATAAGTCACCTGAAGCAGAAAGCAGAGGCAGAATAGAATGAACAAACTATACTGAACTGATAATGCTGCTACTAGGGTATGAAGGTTTGGAATGAACTCCCCAGAATAGTTTCACCACATATGTATAACCTATAACACTAGGAGTGGCAGTAGCATCCCTGCTGCTATTGAATAAATAGCAAGACTTTTTTGGTAATAAAATATTCCACAGATTAGGTAAGAAAAGTAAACCCATTTTGGGGAGGACCATCTTTAATTTTGATACTCCTTCAAACACTACATCGGAGAATCTCTGCATTTATTTTAACAGCAAGCAATAACATTCACCTAATTAGCCCTGTCTATTCCATTTCTAGGTCACTAATTGTGAAATAATTGTTTCTCTGTTTCTATACAAGGTATCACTAAGCAAAGGAACACACCAGTCACCTACTTATCTTTTTCCTGTTTTCCCTCTCACTCTCCATTTTGCAGACACACTATAATCCCTGCACAGCACTGCAGACTCAGCAGTGGCTTTAAACAACCAGTCAAGCATTGAGAAGGTGGAATTCCATCTGGGCAGGCTGTTTCACATTGGCACCTCCTAAAAGATGCAATAACCAAGAAAAGAACAGCTGAAGTAGTTAAAGACACGTTTTATTTTCACTCAGGAAAACACAAACGAAGTAATTTATCCTCTCTGCCCCCTCATATCCCACATGAAACAGAGGTAAAATCTCCTTCCTTGATTGGACACCTCATGCATAAGGTACTGATGAAGATGTGCACAGAAAGAGGAAGACTGTCTTCTGGTATCACTTAGACTGTGCTAACACATTCATTTCAGCATGATGAATTCTTAACATAAATATATATTCTCTCTCATATAGATGTCTCCCAACAACAGATTTGACCATGTACCCAAAACCAGCATTTCAGCATATGTGCACGCAATAACTCTGAATGATATCACTGCAATATTACCCACACAAATTGATTATTACTGTATAAGCATTCAGGTAACAGATCCCTGACACACAACCAAACTGGTATTAAACTAATTGTTATAATGTGAGTGTGCATTAAACAGAATACTGGAAAAGTAATTCAACATTAATTTCTATTTATTCTGCAGGCAGACAAGAGAGCCCAAGAAATGAGCAAAATTCCTTATTTCCTAGTCCAATGCACATTTATATTAGGGAAAAAGAAAGATTGGAAGGGAATAAATGGCAGAAAGAGAAAATGGGAGAGTAATGAAAAGTAATGCCTGAAGTAGACAGATAAAAGACACAGAGGAATGACAAGGCAAGAAAACAAAGAACTGAGAGAGTATGGGGCAAGGAAAGTGAGCAAAGAAGAGAAGCTGTCCCATGACAGCTTTGCTGTCATGGCATCACCTGGCTTAATTTCCTCCTAGGAAGGCTGGCTTGAAAGAACAATCAAAACCTCCCATGGATTCACACCATGAGAAATGAGATGAAACAGAGATGTTGTGTCTGTTCGCTTTTAGTCCCTCTCCCAGTTTCCATTAACAACTTTGAACAACACTGATTAATGTGTATTGACAAATGTTCCTATAGGATAGGGAAGCATCACCCTCCAATCTCCAAAGTAACACACAATGAGAATAAACAGCTTGTTATAGGTCATACAGGACATCTGTGAAAAAGCTGGAAATTGGCCAAGTCTCCTGAGTTTGAGCCTAATGCTCTTAACAGAAAGATCAATCGTCGGGGAACATATCAGCTGAGGGATATCAGCCATGACAGTTGTAACAATCATAACGTTACCCAGTCCATTGTGCTGGAAAGACATCTATTGCTAGAAGGTTGTTTTGGTAACGTCTGCAACTCCCTAAATCAAACAGCCTTTTGCTGAAAATCTGGAACATCTAGAGTTAATGTTTTCCAAGCTTACCATGCTCCTTCACAGGTGGTAAAGCCAATGGGGTAGATGGGGATTTGGCAAACGATGCAACAATCTTGTCCAACATGAAACACTAGCCAGGAGCAGCGAGATTCTGGCTAAGGTCCTGCAGTGTGAGAGGAACAGCAGCAAGTACCTGTCACAGGCTGTGTCCAGGGCTAAGGCTGGATTCTGGTAACAATCTCAGTATTTCCCTTCCAACAGACTTCCCTTATTCTTACACATATATTTATTTAACTTAATAGATCTGTGAAAATGGGCCCAGATCCTAGATTCTGAGCTCTTCCTCTCTCTTGTAAGGCTGAATCAAAACAAATGCTGATGGAGTGGTCTGTCTGGGACTCTCTTCAGGGACTGGATCAAATCAGCCATCAAAAGTTTGGAAAACCACCAAGGATTTTCCAAATTCTTCAAAGCTAGAGCTTTCCCCTCACCCTCTTTATGCCACCATCAAGCTGTCTTTTATTCCCCAAAATGGTCTCCCTTTGTCAGACAGCAATACCGGCTTCTCTGTCATGTTGTCCTCACAAGGGAGAACATAGGCAGGTTCTTGCTTTTCTGTGTAATCAGGTTTCATCCATAGGCAGGCCTATAGGCAATGGATGTCTTACTGGTCTGTTCACGTGGCAACCTCTATACCTGGTCCCACTACTATACAATCTACTTAGCCCTTTTCTGGGGCAGAACCTCTACTCTACAGCAGACTGTGTGAAGTTTCAGACCTTCAGGGAGACTGACATCATAACAGGTGTCTTTGGGGAATCTGAAATACTGTCTACACTTGCTACAAATAGGATGGTTCAACTTACTCTGAATGAACTGTCTTGAATAAAGGACAGTTCCGTTCTGCAAAGGAAGAGTTAAATAAAAATCTAAAAGATAGTTTTCAAACATATTTTTCTAAACTACATTTTTCCTCAAATGACAGCATGACTAAGAACTGTACAAAATGTTTGCCCAAGAGGTTTGCCAAAGAAGGAAAGAACCATGACACTGCTGCGTTTAAGTGAAGGACGTGATACATGTAATGAGACACGGTGTAGTGAGGGTGGATTTCATTATCAGAATGTAAAACACAAGTCATCTGATGTAGGCATTTCAACACCTGTTTCTGGAAAGAGGATATAACTGCTTCATTTTTCATACAATGTGTTTCCCAAATTCGATTAAACCCTACTCTTCATGGTACCAAATATTAATCCTCAATCTTATCACAAACCATCCTAATGCTTTTCAGTTTTAAACTACTTGATGGCAGAAGGCATACAGACACAACAATTATGCAGTGATAACTTATGGGAAAAACTTTCAGAGTTCATAATGGGCAGACTGATTTTTTTGTTTTGTTTTGTTTTTAGAAAGTGGTTTTTCAGGGAGGAAAGCCTCAGGCCAAGTAAAGGTTGCAAGGAAACTAAACCTTAACTGTAGTCTGCCAGCCAGTGGTTCTCACTGGCACTCTTAGGTCTACATAAACTTCTCCCTCTAATTCACAGCGAAATTTGATGACACAGGCTTAAAGACAAGCCAGTATTACAACCAGCCAACAATTTGTTAGCAGACCTGTGCCTCTACCCTAAGAATGTCTAGCTATGACTTATCTCATTTGGGAGTAATACGATCTGTTATTTTAGTCTGCAGTTAAGAACAACAGCAACTAAAGAAATAGAAAGTAGGCAAGAAAACAGATTTCTACTGAGATCACTGTAGCAACAAGAGCATATTTCCAAATACCCAGAGCCAAATAGCAGTTGGTACTTCAGGAGATAGGATTTTGTCCCAGTGAATGCTGGCATTGTGTCAAACCACAGAACAGTGTGGCAGTAGATGGGGAAAAAATACCTCTTCCTGAGAACAGCAACCTTGCCTCATTCTACATTTATGAATTCCTGCTCTTTGCCAAGGGGGAGGAACTCTTGCCACCCTAAAAACTATTGCCACCGAGCCGAGGCTTTACATAATTTCTTGCCTTTCTTTGTTTCTCTCCATCAAACATAAAAGAAAAATCAAGTGCTTTAAACCAGGCCAGATTGGTTTCATTTTTTTACCCTAACATTTGTCAAAATAAATATCCCTCAGGAAATAGTTTTGGCATGTAACTGAACAGCTTAGCTAATTTTTTTCCTCCTAATATGGATGTAATTATGGACAATACAGTATGTTCTTATTGCAATCATTGTGATAGAACTGCATTTGCACAGTAAGCTGCTCTGAGGCAGATTTTCCTTTGTATGACAGCTGCAGTGGGTGTCTTCTTGCCTAAAATGAATGACCGTTCAAATAATTTCTAATACTGGCTCTTGACCCAGAAGGATTTAAGAAAACTGACAGCAATGAAAACTTCTAGCTGCTGGTATGTGAAAATTGTGAGAACAGAAAAACTAACAAGGAATTTCATGGTTCCTTCTGCCCTCCCCCAGCTACTAAGTGCTTTAACTGTGGATGTGTGCTCAAGGAGCTGTGTGGTTACAGAAAATAGCATAGATGGAGCTTACATTAATCACCCCTCAGTACAAGCTGGAATTAGACTGATGGAAAGCTTTGGCTGCAGCCCTGTTTCTGCCTCTGTCTCTTTATTGCTTGGCAGAATATGGGCCTTAAAATAGTTTTCTTACATGGTTTTATTACACAAGTGATCCGTTCTCCATAGATCTGGGTATGCTTCTTCCACTGCGCAACGTGGGGCGCCACATTGAAGGGCTCCACTTGAGTTTCCAAGCATAAGTACTAGCTGAAAGGATAAGGAAGCTGCATGCACATAATACAGAACTTTGGCTACCATGTTTTTGGATATGAATTCATTCACTTAATGAATTTTACCCTTTCAACGTATAACATTTCAAGTTATTATTTCAATAGGAGAACTCAGCACAGGACATATGTAAAACTGTTTGAGAAAGTGTTCTGGACTCAATTCTTGTTGCACGAATGAGACCTGTGCTAAGCAATCTTGTTATCCATTTGGTTACCTTACCTTCACCAAGCAAGATCCTTGGTTTAAAGAGCCATCATGGCAGATGAAAAGTTGAGCTTGGTAGACTTACATAATCCTCTATGCCATTGGCAATCCTGCAAGGGAGCCAGCATCATCAGGAGACAAGCAGTGTGTGATAGTATTAGGCTCAATGCTTCTGCTTTCTCATTTATATCTTGTAGCAAGGCAGCTCACACTCTCATTGTTGAAACTTGTTGTCTTGCCGTACTTGACCCTTGCAGTAAACGACCCTTGCATCCAGAGTATTTTAAACTGGGCTCAGAAGAAATTGTTCCAGATTTCATGAAAACATAATTCCCAATGTTCTGGCTACTTGTCAGATTAGAAGGACTAGGAGGAATGAGGTTGGACCAGCTGTGGCTCATGATGTCATAATTTGGCAATGGGCCCCAGATGACTGATAATGAACCACGGAAACAGCTGGACCTTTTCCATCTTCTCCTCTGTGGTATAATTCCACTTTGTACCACGATCTAATCCTTGTAGCCAGTGGGCTCCTACTGGAGATGTCTTCACTGTCAGTAGGAGTACAGGAATCTCAAGAGAGAAACACAAGTCTTCACCTCAGCAGTGCCATTGGATATGACAGAATAATTTCTTGCAAAAAGCATGCTTATATGAAAGTCATGGCTCCCAAACCTAGTGACAGTTCCCCTACTATAATTGCAAGTGGTCACAGAAAACAAAGTATTATCCCCTTTTTTCCAATTCTGCCTCCACAGAAGCAAAGGACCAGCAAGGCACAAGAAGTCATTGTGTCGAAGGCCTTGTGCACACTAATTACTCCTTTCCAGAAACTAATACAGCATCATTTTAAAAGTAGTTTTATTGACCTCACAGCTCTTACAGGCTTGTTTGAATGACTAAAAAATCGTTTAACAGTCTTAATTTGCAGATACTGAAAATAAAAATGCCTATAAGGATTATACAAAAAGATTCCTTCATTATATAGGATATATGCAAACCCCAAGGTTCGTTCTATTTTCCTCTGGTCATCTAAGCTCATTCAGTCCAGAGTTCCAGGAATTCTCATTTTTCATTAGATGTATAGTGATGATGGCTTGAGGCTCCTGTTTTAGACTGATGAGCATTGTCTGAATTCTGATGCAAGGTTAAAGGCCTTGCAGTCCAAGATAGGAGCTGGTAAATCACCCCCTCCACTGAAAGCAGCCAGGACCGTTACGGTTGCGGGCCACTGAACAGGCCCTGACCATGGGTTCAGCTGTCTGAACCAACATGAGAGACTATTGGCTATGATGTAAGAAATTGCTGGATATGACAGATAACGATGACAGAAGCTGACAGGCGTTACTGATAGCACCATGAGGAATGGCTGGGTTTCACAGGTGGTTGGGAGGGAGTGATGTGAGAGATGACCAAACCCACCTGAAAGGGAGTTTCAGAACCTTGTGTGAGACCAACAACACCTTGATAGTCACATCAGAAATAGGATGAAGCTGATATTGCCTGTGTCAGAAGTGGGGTTAGGAATATGGATTGGATTATGAATGTAGGAAAACTGGAACCAATAGTGAAAAAGTGATTAGGGATGGGTTGTTTATCTGGAAGAGGACTGGTGTGGAGAAAGAGAGGGGCAAAGATGGTGAAAGAAAGTTTCAAGAGATGGAAAATAAGATAACAAGATATTTAAAAGGTGTCATTGTGGTTGTCCAAAGGTACCTGACAGACAGCCCTGCACTTCATCACTTCAAGTACAGCAGGACAATAAAATTGTTGTTCCCACCACATCACAGGTGTCAAACCTGCTTGCATGGCCTAGGGGACTGTGTGATGTAGTGTGTGCTTTCCCTTGCTGACAAAGGTACAGCCAGAATGGGTGGCTTGAACAACATGGTATCACTGAATCCATCCCCATTTCAGGTCTGGGAGCATCATAACATATCCCCTCAAGGGGATAAGGCAAAAGTGAGGGGACTTGTACTCAAGACAAGCAGTTTGTCAGGAGGTGCACGCTTCAGTCCCTTCAGGAAATGGGAGCTGATCACAGTGGATAAGTGAGAGAGCTGAGGGCTAAACTGCTGGTTTATTAAATGAGAGAGTGGCACCATCACAATCTTGCCTCTTTTACATGAGAAAACAATGGCTGTAACTTCACTTTCTGCAGGGCAAATCTTGCTGGAGATTCTTTCAGGCAAGCTCAGAGAATGAAACCTTTCTTGCTGGAGAATCTTTCAGGCAAGCTCAGAGAATGAAACCTGAGTTTAGTTCTCCCTAGGATTTTATTATTTTTCCGATCCAGTCTGGACTCAGGGTGTGACTACATAGGACTATAATTTGGATCAGGACTGCGCTTTTGAACTGTAAGCCTGTATTTTCTCCGCTTACTGAGATTTAGTTCACCTCATGGGGACGCCTCAGGGAAACACAAATTGGATTTTCTGCAGTTAACATGAAACTGGAATAAATTAACTGAGGGGGAACTGGGAAGGTTTCACAGTTTCTTTTTACTGGAATTTGAACCCCTTTGTCCAAAAGTGCCATGTAAACTACACTAGGCTTTTCAGGTCCCTTTTTGGCTTCCAGCTATTTTTCTTGTGTGAAATGGTGTGAACCTCTAAAGTTTCAAGGTACTTGAGATAGTAACACTCAAAAGATTTTAGAGCACACTTGCAAGCAGATTACAGAGAATATAGGAGAGCATAAATGCAAAGCAGCAGAATTCTCCTATTTTCTTATAAAATAGATTGATTTTATGAATCAACATAAAAAGTGAGGTTTGTATAATGACAATCCTCTAAAAATTTTGTATATGATCACTGAGGGCAGAGTTTCTTACAGTTTTGTCATATAATTTTCTTCCTCTTTATTGCACAAAATAAATACATGGGCCTTCCTAAAGGAAAACTTTCATAAATGTGATGGCAGGGGAATCTTTCTTCAAAAACATGTCACAATTCTGCAGTGTCTGTTACTCTAAAAATATGAACAGAGTCAACCTGTTAGTTTTATTTTTCTTCAGCTTCTATGTCAGAGCTCACAGAGGTAATGCAGTGCTCTGTTCAGTAGATCTGGCTTTCTCTGAGCCCCCTATTGAAACAAATGTGCAATAATGTATTATATTTATTTTATTTCATTTTAGTTTAGTTTAATTTTGTTTTCTATCCCTGGATGAAATTAGAGCTTTTGCTGGGAAATCAGACGGATAGACTGCAGGGAGTTCCTTACACACAACTGCAGACAGACACAAGCTTGCTCTGCCCATCCTTTGAGATGAACAAGAACTGTATGGAGTAGAACAGCACAAAGTTCAGGTTAATATAAATCCTGTCACCATCAAGGCTTTCAGCAAGATGTTGTTCAGCTGTTCCATTCAGAACAGGGAAAGGACAGGGCATGGTACGTCAGCCTGCAAAAGCTGATGTAAACACACCCTACATACAATTAGGCATGCTTTGACATCAGTCACAACTGGGAAGTTATTGCCAAAAAGGGGAGAAAAATATGGATTACTTAAAGCAACAGTGATTTTGCAAATGTAGGAAATGGCCAAAATTAAGACTTGTTTTGTCTTTTGCCTGAAGGTGATCTTGAGATACCATGCAACCTACTTTGCATAAAAGCAGGACATGGTTATTTCATTAAAGAAGATGAAAAATGCTATTGACACTCACATCACTTAATATCTTTACTTCTGTGTTGGTTTTAATCCAGACAGAGTTAATATTCTTCACAGTAACTGGTATGGGGCTATATTTTGGATTTGCCTTGAGAAGAGTACTGATAACACTGATGGTTTTAATTCCTGCTAAGGAGTGTTTGCACCAATTCAAGGACTTTTTCAGTTTCTGATACTGCACCTGTGTTCCCAACTTTCTCACTACAAGCGCGGGGGCGGGTAGGTGAGACACACAGTGCAGATAGCTAACCCAAATGACCAGAGGATATTTAATTCTATTGAACACCATGCTCATTATATACACTGGGGATGGGCTGGAGGACGATAGTTTGCTGTTTGTTAGTCAGTTAGTTGGTGGGTCAGTTGGTTTTCTCTCTTTCTCAGGGGGCTCGCTCAGACTCTGCTGCAATCACTCTCAGGCTCTGTCTTGGGACATAGCTGTGTATCAGTTGGCAGGTGGTGAGCAATTGTACCTTTTTTTTTAATGTTCCATTATTTTCATTATGTAT